>NC_066621.1:28611808-28731169 GCF_025201925.1 Gopherus flavomarginatus
AGAATCAGTTTCTGAGGCAGACAACAAAGGGGAACAGAACAAGGGACTTTTTGTCCTTTTTACAATGAGATGGGAGTATGAAGGGGTTTGGATCGATCCGGGGTTTGGAGAATGGGGTAAAGGGGAGCGCTCGGTCTAGTGGTGGGAGAGGAGGCTTTTAATAAAGCTTTTAACTTATTATTTGAATAAGTGAGAGGCCAGTTTTGATTTTGTCCACCTATGATTTGCCTCTTCCCACCACTGCATGAAACAATTAACCTCTCCTTTAGCCAATTTAGTTTTAGGTTGGCCGAGTTTGTCCTTTAAGACGTCCACTCAGTCTTTGTTCCAAGATTTTAACAGTGGCCACTGAGTTTTGGGATCCACCTGAGTTAGCCTAGACCATTTTCCCAGAAATTTACAGGAGTCTTGACCCTTTTTACAGGAGTCTGGACCCATCCTAAATACATAAAATGAGCCGGCGTTCATTTAGGGAACTGTCCCGACTTAGACCTCTGGTTACCAGTACAGGAGGACTTTCACACACCAATCACACAAGAAGGAAATTCAGGTTCGTCAGAGCGATGCCTGCTGCAACACATAAAAGGAGCCCACAGGCTACTGCCTCAATTGCCCTTGCTTTCACACTAAAGGTTTTACCCAAGGTGTGGTGCGGCTGCAATTGTGCAGATTTCACTCACTCAGACCGCGGGGACAGGAACCCCTTGGTCGGCCGATCCCCAGACAGAGACGGCACCCAGACTCAAACACTCCACAAGAGGACAGATAGACACAGAGACAGGACAGTCCTCAGTCCGGACAAAACACAGAAATAATTACCTGACCAGATTCCTGATGTCAGATCCCAGGATCCCTACCAGAACAGAGTGGGAACCAACAGGTTCGATGGCGTAGACCTCACTGTGGCTGTGCGCCTTTCCGCTCTAGTGGGGGACCGCTTGGGCCAAATGCCCAGGTGCCGGCTGCCACGGTCATCCCACAAAAACAGTCAGGAATCACACAGCCCCAGTGAAGACGTTTGCCATCTCGGTGGAACCTCCAAATTGTCAAAGTTAGAATCAGGACTCACAATTTGTCAGACCACTCTGTTTTATTAGCACAGCGCTCTGCCAATAACATTCAGAATATGTGAGCGGCCATGCAAGGCCAAAACAGTCTTATTTATACAGATAAAAGAGCGGGAATCAGACAAAGGAACAAAGAAAGCAAAACTGTAAAATTCACCTGGGGCACAGCATGCATATCCTACTTCCTTACTAACTCTTTATGGATCTGAGGCTAATACTTCACCAATTGCCCTTAAATGGTGCAATTGTTCTATGTGAATGTCTGTATTCCTGACACCTAGATTGCAGCATTCCAACAGTTTTTCTTAAAGGTACAGACAGCATTTCTTTAATCCTTTCTATTTTCACAATATAATTCATTCTACTTTCACACATTACAGAAGGATGTTGATTTTGCTGTGTCCATGGAACTGGATACAAGGGAGGTGCAATACATCGGTGCATCCCCTAGGCTGCAAAAAGTGTCACAAGAACCTACCCACAAAACTGTGCAGAGTCAGGAACGTTACCGCTGTGGTAAGCCGGGTCACCAGGCATCAGAATGCTGGTGTAAGGACCTGGTGTGTCGACACTGTGGCAAAAAGGGACACATTGAGTGTGCCTGTAAACAAAAGAACAAGAGGCCTGCGGTCTGGCCGACAAAAAGAGTAACCCTGCATACCCTAGAACAGACCCAGGATGATCAAGGTGACACCTCATCGCAAGCGGAAGTGCCACTGCATGTTTTTTCTTTGGCGGTGGGCTCACGTGAATACGGGGTAACCCTGTTATTGGATGGCAAATCTATACGCATGGAACTGGACACCGGTGCAGCCATCTCGCTGGTCTCCGAAACTGTGTATAAAGAAAACCTACAGCATCTTTCACTTAAGGCAACAAAAACTGTTCTGAAGACGTATACGGGAGAAGCTGTGCCCATGTTGGTCACTATTGATGTTAAGGTGGAGCTCAATGGACTGGCTGCTAAATTGCCACTGTTTGTGGTGAGAGGTAACTACCCAGCCTTAATGGGTAGGTCTTGGCTTGGGCAGGTTCAGCTGACCTGGGCAGAAGTGCACCGGATGACTAAAGAAGAAACCAGTCTAACCCCTATACTAAGGAAACATGCTGCTGTTTTTGGAGATGATTTGGGAAGTATGAAGGGAATCACTGTGACATTGAACATTAAACCTGATAGTCCACCAAAATATCTGAAAGCCTGTACTGTGCCATATGCCATCAGGACAAAAGTCGAAACAGACCTGGAGCGCCTGGTCACCAATGGAGTCCTAACACCAGTTACCCATAGTTCATGGGCCTCTCCTATCGTTCCAATACTGAAGAAAGATGGCTCTCTCCGGATTTGCGGTGATTTTAAAGTCACTGTCAACCCAGTGTTGTGTGCAGAGCAATACCCTCTTCCCTGCATAGATGACCTCTTCGCAGGCCTGGCTTGAATACAAAGGTTCAGTAAGATTGATCTGAGTCAAGCATATTTACAGATGCATGTCGATTACAAGTCCTAAGATATGTTGACTATTGTGACTCATAAGGGGCTTTATCTATACTGTCGCCTACCCTTCAAAATAATTTCTGCTCCCGCCCTGTTCCAGAGGGCTATGGACCAGATCTTGTGAGGCTTGTCAGGAGTTCAGTGCTATCTGGATGATATCCTGGTCATTGGAAGGAATGAAGGGGATCAAAGAATTTAGAGGCTACCCTACAAAGACTGGAAGAGTATGGCCTACGAGTTCGCAAAGACAAGTGTGAATTCTTCAAGCTCTCTGTTGAATATTTGGGACACATCATTGATTCTGCAGGTTTTCATAAGCCCCCTGCAAAAGTTAAAGCTATGGTAGAGGCTCCCCCACCTTGAAATGTAAGCCAACTTCACTCGTTTCTAGGACTACTGTACTGTTATGGAAAGTTCATCTCAGAGTTAGCCACACTGCTAAAACCACTTCATGAGCTCCTGGGGCAGAACAAGGCCTGGAAGTGGACTGAAGCCTGTGATGTTGCATTTAGCAATGCTAAGGATACACTGCTAAATTCTGAAGTTCTAACGCACTTTGATCCATCCTTACCCCTATATTATATATATTATAGAAGTCTCTATAATGCAGTCCACTATTGCAGAGAATACTGTCCAAAAACTACGGGGACTCTTTAGTCGTTTTGGTCTCCCAGAACAACTTGTGAGCCACAATGGACTGCAGTTCGTCTCTCAGGAGTTTCAAAATTTTATGAAGGCAAATGGGATACACAACATCACGTCAGCACCATATCGTCCATCTACCAATGGATTAGCTGAAAGATTTGTGCAGACAATGAAACACGCTTTGAAATCAGCAAGAGGACAACACTCCATTCAAAAGCGTCTGGATACCTTCTTACTTTCCTACAGAAACACACCTCATGCTACCACCCAGGCATCCCCGGCCTTTCTAATGATCGAACGACTGCTGCGCACTTGCTTTGATCTGCTGAAACCTTCTGAACCCTGACAAATTGTGCAATATCAGCAGCAACTTCAAGTCATCAGACGTGCACCCAGAGTAAAAGACTGAACCTTTAGCCCGGGACAGCCAGTTTTGGCTCGGAATTATACTTCTGGAGCTAAATGGGTCCCTGCCACGATCATCACTCAAACAGGACCTGTTTTCTACACAGTTCCGACTGCAGAGAATCTTACCTGGTGGCGACATGTAGATCAGCTGTTGCGAGATCATGCCAGTCCTCAGACACATCTGCAGTTGCGTGGTGTGACTTCACCTCTTCTGGTCAGACACTGACTCACGAATCACCTATTCCTGACTGTTCTCCTCCCTTACTGCCAGTGGCTGAGATACCCCTTTGCCCAGCATGAGCTGATACCACCTCCTCACCTGTTCATGCTGCAGACCCTAAGCCCATGGTACTTTTGGGTGCAACAACACCAGCAGTTTGCCGTAATCCACCTAGAGACAGAAGGCCTCCTCATCGGCTGGATCTTTAGCTAGAGTGAACCCACAGTTATGGGACAAAATAATCCCCGGGGTTTAGCCTGGAATGGAGGCAGTCTACCCTCCTTCTCTAGTCTAGTATCAGAGGGGTAGCCATGTTAGTCTGGATCTGTAAAAGCAGAAAAGAATCCTGTGGCACCTTATAGACTAAAAGACGTTTTGGAGCATGAGCTTTCATGGGTGAATACCCACTTCGTCAGATGCATGTAGTGGAAAGTTCCAGGGGCAGGTATATGTATGCGGGCAAGCTAGAAATAATGAGGCAGTTCAATCAGGGAGGATGAAGCCCTGTTCTAGCAGTTGAGGTGTAAAAGCAAGGGAGGAGAAACTGGTTTTGTAATTGGCAAGCCATTCACAGTCTTTGTTTAATCCTGAGCTGATGGTGTCAAATTTGCAGATGAACTGAAGCTCAGCAGTTCTCTGCTGTACCCAGCAGCCTCCTACTGCAAGACAAAGCCAAGAAAGAAACCAGCAGGACTCCACTGGCCATCACATACAGTCCCCAGCTAAAACCTCTCCGACGCATCATCAGGGATCTACAACCCATCCTGGACAATGATCGCACACTTTCACAGGCCTTGGGTGGCAGGCCAGTTCTCGCTCACAGGCAACCTGCCAACCTGAAACATATTCTCACCAGTAACCGCACACTGCTCCATAGTAACTCTAGCTCAGGAACCAATCCATGCAACAAACCTCAATGCCAACTCTGCCCACATATCTACACCAGTGACACCATCACAGGACCTAACCAGATCAGCCACACCATCACTGGTTCATTCACCTGCCATCATATGCCAGCAATGCCCCTCTGCTATGTACATAGGCCAAACTGGACAGTCGCTACAGAAAAGGGTGAACGGACACAAATCAGATATTAGGAATGACAATATACAAAAACCTGTAGGAATGCACTTCAACCTCCCTGGCCACACTATAGCAGACCTTAAGGTGGCCATCCTGCAGCAAAAAAACTTCAGGACCAGACTTCAAAGAGAAACTGCTGAGCTTCAGTTCATCTGCAAATTTGACTCCATCAGCTCAGGATTAAACAAAGACTGTGAATGGCTTGCCAATTACAAAACCAGTTTCTCCTCCCTTGGTTTTCACACCTCAACTGCTAGAACAGGGCCTCATCCTCCCTGATTGAACTGCCTCATTTAGCTTGCCTGCATATATATACCTGCCCCTGAAACTTTCCACTACATGCATCTGACGAAGTGGGTATTCACCCACGAAAGCTTATGCTCCAAAACGTCTGTTAGTCTATAAGGTGCCACAGGATTCTTTGTTGCCTCTAGTCTAGTGTGTGTTTTATTTAGGGGAGGTGTTCTTATTAGCGGGGGAGGAAAATATTGTGTATTTGGTTGTCATGGCTTTTATTCCTATGGCAACTGAGTTAGATTATTAGGGGATAGCCCAGCCAGCTTCAGCCTGTTAGGCGAGCTCTGTGTCTGTAAATAAATGGTAGTTTTGTTACCTGTCTGCCGTCTGGCCTCAAGTGATTTCTTCCTAAACTTGCTGCCCCCAAGGATATAACACCAACCCAGCGTGGCTTCTCCTCCTCTTCCCCAGCTTGGTGCTTCTCCCCCTCCCTCCCCCAGCTGCAGCTCCTGCAGGGGCCCAGGGCTTCTCCTCCCCCGTCCCTTCCCCAGCGTGGCTCCAGTCCAGTCCAGGGCTTCTGCTCCCCGACTCGGGGGGAGGAGAAGCTCGGCTTCTCTCCCCTCCCCCGCCCCTTCTGCCACTATCTGGAGCTTCCTCTTCCCCTAACCTTCCACTGCCCCCAGCCCCAGCCTAGCTGGGCTCCCTGGGGCACCTGATGCTGCTGTGGCAGAAGCCGATCCTGGCGTGCAGGGATCAGTGATTCATGAGGATGCCATGGCAGAGCCATCAGCCCGAGGTGTGCGGGACAGCCCAGGGAAGCAGGGCGGGCTGTGCTGCTGCTGGCCCCGCACCCCCGCCCACCCCGACCCCTGAGGCTGTTTGGGGGGGACTCACTCAGCCCCCGCAGGAGCAGGGAGGGGGAAGCAGCTGACCTAACATCCCACTGCCCCCAGAGCCCCGCCCCCAGGAGCTGCCCCACCCCTTGCCTGTGCCAGAGCCCCTCCCCCAGGAGCTGCCCCGCCCATTGCCTGTGCCACAGCCTTACCCCAAGGCAGTGCCAGAGCCCCGCCCCCAGGCTCTGGGCTTTGTTCTCCTGCCTCCTTCTTCCCAGTACCACCCACTCCCAGCTGCTCCCTCCCTGTGTCTGCAAACACTGCCCCGGGCGGGTCGCTGGGGCTGACTCTGCTGGCTGAAGTAGCCTCCATCTCTGCTCACCTCGGGGGGAGAGGAGGGACGAAGAGAGGAGATGGTCCCAGGGCGTGAAAGCAAAATTAGGGGGCAGGGAAAGGAGGACGGTTTGGAAAGGTGGGTTTTTTGCGGGGCGGGGGGTGAGCCAGAGGGAGTCAGAAGAAGTTGGGCAGCAGAGGCTCATGGAAATTGAGGGGAACCTCCTGGGTGTCCCAGTGTTGGCCAAGGATTGTACAGCACCTAGTGCAATGTGGGGTCCTGATCTCAGTCATGGTCTGTGCAGCACCTGGGAGCCCTGATGTCTATTTCCTGATCACAGGTACTGGGAACGGACAGAGGGAAAACCTCAGCACCTGAAGGGTTAATGCAGCCCTGTGTGCAATCCCTGCTGGGTGGTGCTGCTGCTCTCATGAGGGGTTGGCTTAGTAGACCAACAGCACAATCCCAGTCCCATGTGGTCTAGTGATCTGGATTTCTGGTTTTCACCCAGGTGGCCTGGGGTTCAATTCCCAGTGTGGGAATAGTGCAGAGCTTTTGCTCAGAGGGGAGGAAGGGCAAGGCAGAGGGATCCTAGAAGCATGGCATTTGGACAGTGTCGGGAGGGGATCCCAGAAGTGGGGATGGAGGGCAGAGGTCTGAGGGGAGATCAGGGATGGATCCCAACATTGCGGAAAGTGAGCAGCATGGAGAGCCCAGGCCTGGCATGGGGACGGGGAAGAGTGACTCTGTCCTTCTAAACTCAGCACTGGCAGACTAGGCAGGCTTGGAAGAATTACTTATTTGTTAGTAAATGTCAATTTCTGTGTAAACACACAACCCAATGGCAAAATATTTCCATTGATAATCATCAAAATTGACAGATGGGCAAAGTAAGAAACATGCTGCTTGAGAATTTATTCTGTTCTAATCCTATAGGGGTCCCTTCTACATTAGATGCCACCATGTGTGTGTTTCATTTCCCTCCCCATTTTCACACAGAGACACAATTTCCTTTGCATGGATCCCTGAACAGTAAAAACTTCCAGTGTCACTTGTCTGAGCAAGGGCATTCAATTCCACTGAAACCTTCTCTCCTGCAATGGCAATGGTCAAACAGAGGGGACGTGGCCACCTTCACCCCTGGCAGTGAGATATTCCCTCTCCTCTTTCTTCAAGCTGCTGCTGTTATTCCATGAATCATCAAGGATAGAATAAAAAGCTGAGTTTACTCCAGGAAGAGGAAAGAAAGGAGCCACCAACTCCTTGAAAAATCTCAGTGCCCAGAGAATACCTGCCACTGTTATTGGTATCCGTGATGTGTTGGTAGCTTGTTTATTTACACTGAGGATTGAGTCCTACTTTGTGCACCATGTTTGAGAATGAAAATCCTAAACCACCCTTTGAAATAACGACTGCAGCAGGACATGTTTATGTCCCTCTCCCAAAGTAGACAGACAGATGGAGAAATGCCATGAGTCCAGGGTAATACTTCACTACAGTTTTACCATTTCCACTGGCTAAATTCCCTCTCAACCTTCTGGGCTCCTAGAGCAGGGCACAGAGCCTGAGCCGAGATACGTACAATGCAACTTCACAGACCAAGTCGCATGACCCTGATTAATCTGACATGGGCCAGCCGTGGTGTTTCACTGCACTGTAGATGTATGCTAATGTTATGTCTACACTGTGATTAAAACACGCAGGGCACCTGTCTCAAAGCCCGGCCAGCTGACTCGGGGTTATGGGGCTTGGGCTGCAAGACTATAACATTACAGTGCAGACAGATGGGCTTGAGCCCAACCTCAGAGACCCCAGGAGGGTGAGGGTTTCTGAACCCAGGCTTCAGCGTGCACACAAATATCTGCACCACAGTTTTTAGCCCCTCAGCATTAGCTCCATGAGCCCCAGTCAGATGACACAGGCCAGCCATGCTGCCATCTTTATCCTAGCAGAGATGGACTCTACGGGTACATCTCTATTGCAATGTCAGCCCAGATGTGGCACGCTGTGCTCAGAGTAGCACCTTGAAGCCCCATATTCACCACTCTCATATAATGATGATACGGTTTGTACAAAGTCTGCCTGGTGAGGTATCATTTCAAAAGTCTTGATCTGTTGAACATTAATATTGTGTTGGTCTGTGTGTGTAGCATTGGCTGGGAAGTTATGAAATTTGCTCTGTGTGTGTTACTGAGATATGTTATGAGGTTGGGAAATGCCCACCACCAGCCTTTCAGGTGTGACAATGGAGGAACCAGACTCGCTGCTGACCCATGAAAGTGATCCACACTCCCAAGGACTATCCCAGGAACCGTGTACAATGCAGACTTCTCCGAGATAACACAGCAACACTGGGCACTGCTTGACTCACATCCCAGCAAAGGAGCTTTCTAGAAAGTTGGAAGGAACTATGAAAGAGGGGTAGAGACATCATGATTTGGCCTCTCTCCCCACAACTCAACAGCTGGAAACACACCTGGATGACAAAACTGATTCAGAAATCAGAAGAGAATAATAATAATGCATTCAAACCAAAGTCCTCAAACAGACTAGTATTGGTTTTTCAGCAGAAAATTTTCAGTTTGGGGGATTTTCTTTTCCCAGTCAGACTTTGCCAAGGGAAGCAGAGAGAAAATGTTTGAGTTGCCTCCTTCAGAACAGCTTGGCCTAGACACTAGCTCTGGTTCACTGTTGAGGCCTTGCTCAGGATGAGAGTATTTTAAGAATTTGGGCAGGTCCCAGGGTGTTTGGGGGAGATTATGAGGATGTTACCTTTTGAGAGAAAAGCTTAGAAATACAGGACTAGAAAAAAACATTTTAGAAATGTGGGATTTAGACATTTTATTTACAGCAATGGGGGGGTCTGAATTTCTCAGAAGGTTTTTGTTTGTAGGAAGCAACATTGCTAGAGCTGTTATTGTACCAAAGGGGGAGATGGTTGTCTATAAAGGAGGGGTGAAGACCAAATGCCTCCAATGAGAATGGGATTCAAACCCATGCGAGCAGAGCACAATGGATTAGCAGTTCATCACCTTAACCACTCGGTCACCTCACCTGAGCTGTCAGGAAATGGACAGGAAGAGAAATTTAAGGCCAGCAGAGATAGGGATATGATGGCGTTTTTAAATACTAAGTGTAAGCAGGGGCTGAATGAGCTCCCCACTCACATCTAGTGAGGAACTGGGGGAAAGACTTCAGGAACAGACCCTGTTTGCATAGACACACCTACTCTGCCTAGGTATGCAGCATGATGGGGTCGCTTTCCCAAAATGACCAGTTTGGGATGGTGGTGGGTTACAAATCACTTTAGGATTGAGTGGAATGAAATGTTATTCTCCTTCCTGTTTGAGTGAAGGGCAGCAGAACATACCAATTGCGTCCTGATGGAGGGGTAGGCACCTCAGGGCCTGAGCCAGCCCCTATGAAGGGCAGGGAGGGAGCACTACTCAGCAGCACTCTGTCCCAGCTCTTCCCCAACCCCACCCTCAGCCTGAGACTCTGGCTCCCAGCCCAGCGTCGACCCCTTTACCACTGTCCACACCCCTCTCCCCAGCAAGCAACAGTCCCACTCCCAGCCCCAGTTCTCCACTGTGGCTTCTGAGGGGCCACAGCCATGGATAAGAGGGCACAGTGTGAAATGTTTGGGGACCACTGGTTTAGGGTGACATCCTCAATCACTTCTCTGCCACCACGGGCAGCCCAGAACCCTTTGAATACTGGCAGCAGCTGAGATTTAAAGGGCTCAGAGATCCCTGCGGCTGCAGGCAGCCCAGAGCCCTTTCAATCCCAGCCACAGCTAAAGCGGATGGAGTGAGGCTGGGATTTCAAAGGCTTAGTCTCCTCTCAGCAACAGCTCTGGGCCCTTTAAATCTCTGCCCCAGCCCCACAAAGCTCCGGGTTCCCCCAGCCACCGATCCCCAGGCCCTTTAATTTGACTCTGAGGGCTCCCAGGCACCTCTTCAGCTGGGAGCCCCTGGTTGATTTAAAATCAAGTATCACCAAGCCACCCTCAACCTTCCTTTTTGACCCACAGCTGTTTTGGTGGGGCGGTGCCGGGGAAGGAGGGTTTGTTTCTGCAGGGCTGGGCGGGGTATTTCCACCGGCCGGGAAGTCCTGAGGTGGGGGTGGTTCCGCAGGGCCGGGAGGTTTCCGCCCTTAGCTGTTTTCTTTATAGTAAAGTGGCCCTCGCCGCTTTACGAGTTGTGCAGGCAGGCTGACGCCCTTCGCTGGGCCTTTCGCTTGTGTGGATTCTCTGATGGGTAATAAGGTTTGAACTGCGATTGAAGGTTTTCCCACACTCACGGCATTCGTAGGGCCTGTCTCCTGTGTGGTTTCTCTGACGGGTAATAAGGTTTGAGCTGTGATTGAAGGTTTTCCCACACTCACAGCATTCGTAGGGCCTCTCCCTTGTGTGGATTCTCTGATGCCTAATAAGGGCTAATCTGTTACTGAAGTATTTCCCACACTCACGGCATTCATAGGGCCTCTCCCCTGTGTGGATTCTCTGATGACTAATAAGGACTGATCTGTTACTGAAGCGTTTCCCACACTCACAGCATTCATAGGGCCGCTCCCCTGTGTGGATTCTCTGATGCCGAATAAGGGATGATCGTTGAGTGAAGATTTTTCCACACTCATGGCATTCATAGGGCCTCTCCCCTGTGTGGATTCTCTGATGTTGAGAAAGGCCTGATCTGTAAGTGAAGTTTTTCCCACACTCAGCATATGTATTTTTTTGCTTTTCCCTGCAGATTTCCTCCTGTATTCTGGTTTCCTTAAGGCCCTTCTGAGTTCCCTGACAGGAAATAAATTTATCCATTTTCTCACCTGGCTGGTTTCCCTGCTCTTTTTCTGGTCTGTGCTGAACCTCACAGGATCTTCCCTGCTCGTGACTGCTGGACACATTCCTTTTCATTCTTTGCGATAGTGCTCTGTGTTTATCCACTTGCTCAACATTTCCCTGCTGAGAATTCTGCTCCTCTTTCTCACATGTCATTGCGTCACCTGCTGTGATAGAGACAGAAACTTCAAACAGGGATGGAAAGAGGAAGGCCAAACCAAAACAAGTGCTGGAGAGAGGTCAAATAAAAATCAGGAACTCAGCTCCCCCCAACAGGAGAGAGGAGGGGATCAATTCAGCCTTCACATCCCATCCAGCTTCGCAGGGGGAAGGGAGAAAGCTACTGCCCGGTGTCTGCTAGGATCTATAGGAAGCCTTGAGCTATATTTACCCTGCCGATGCGACCCCTGCTACGGACAATAATGAATTGAGAGACTTCCCAAGGCCTTTGTAGGGCATCCCAGATGTTTCCTTCAGGCACTTACAGATTCTGAGTTGGTTTAATGTTTCCTCATCTGTGCAGGGAGATCTCAGAATCTCTCTTTCCTCTGAACTCCGCAGCTCTGGGACCCATGGCTCTTCCCCTTGTTCCAGCTGGGAGATCACATCACGTTGGAAAACCAGAAACCCTGCTCAGATGAAAGAAAACAAAGGAGTACAGTTGATTTCATAAAACTTAATCATTAAAAACATTCTATTAATTTATCTTCAGTGCTTAGTGTGACCTGGTGTGCCTGGGGCAGTCCTCACTGAAAATGACAAGGTCAGAGCAGGCTGAAAAAGGGAGAGCAGATGCTCCCCAAACTGGTGGTTAACACTGAAGTTAAACTCACTGACCAGTCACAAACTGTGCTTCTGATCCCACACACTGGTTAACGAGACTCTGAAAAAAGAAATCACATGGCTCCCTTTATTGCATGACAGTTTTCTGACTCCTAATCAGCAACTAGGTCCCGTACAGTGAGAGTTATTTAAAAACTCTGCTCACTGTGATACAGCATGGCCAGAGGACAGCAGGAGAGTGATCCTAATTGGATCCAGGAAGTGGGTGGGTGGAAGGTCAGCCACATTACCCAGTCACTATAGGTTTGGATCTCATCCAAAATACCATGCTGACAGCCAATCCTTTAGCAGTTAAACTAAATGTTTAGAAGAAAGAACGAATGAAAGAATGAAGTTAAATTCCATCCTTCCAGACTATTCTTTAGCATCTAAACTAAAGGTTTAAACGAAAGAAGGACAGAAAGAAGTAAAATGGAAAAGCAGTCAGATACATTCCAAAATGGATATATCAGGTTCTTAGCAGTATTGGTGAGTTGCTGGCTTGAAAGTCTGTCTGGAACGCATCCACAGCTTGGATGGGTCATTCAGTCCTTTGTTCCAGGGTTCAATTTGTAGAGAAGTTGCTCCAGAGGTAGGAAGGGGGATTGAAGACAAGATGGAGATGATGCAGCTGCACTTTATATTCCTTTTGCCATGTGGCTTGTACTTCCTGTGTCCCAAACACAAGCTTCACAGCACATGGCATGGAAAAGCTTTGGAGGTTTCATTACACAAGCATACCCCAGCATGTCTTGCTGACTCAATAGGTGTAACCCCTTGGTCCATGGGCTCATTGTACAGCTGATAACCCTCAATGGGTCATCAAACAGGCTAAGCAATGTTGATGCCATTATGTCTGGGGGTGTCACCCAGAAACACTGCACAAGTCTGGAAATACAGATGTACCCTACATATCTGTAACTCACAGTACAAAGGTGATAGAAACATAGAAACAAAATTATCATACTTGGCAAATCATAACATTTTCATTGCCACTTTACATGGCATACCTAGCATGATTCATTGCAATTTTATCAGATTATATTATTTTATTATTAATACCAAAGGGTCTCACAATTTCATGCAGTCTCACACTTGCTAAACTAGTGAATTCCCAGGACCAGTTTCCCAGGTCCTTGAAGATGCCAAACATTGTGCTTATGAGGGATTGAAATACCCACATATCTGCTGGGAACACACACACAGACACTGTGTCAGTCTATACCCCTGTGTTCACTCTGCTAGAAAATTATGATCAATTTTGTACCCAGTATGGCTTCTGAGGTATCATTAGAAAACACGTAACCTACTGAATATTATCCTCCTGTTAAAATGTGTAGTAACAGTGTATGTAAAAATTGTGAGATTTTACAGTATGATATTACTGAAAAAGTTTCAGTTCTGGGGAACACCCACAGACCAGTTCCTCAGAGACAGCAAGGCAAACAGCTGGTCAAACAGCCATTCTCCTGCAGGGGGAAGGTGTGAAGACATTAAAGGCTGGTCTACACTACGGGGGGAAATCGATCTTAGATACGCAACTTCAGCTACGTGAATAACGTAGCTGAAGTAGTATATCTAAGATCAGATTACTCACCCATCCTCACCACGCTGGATCGAAGTACGTGGCTCCCCCTGTCGAATCCGCAGCTCGGTTGGGGTTGGTGGAGTTCCAGAATCGACATAAGCGCGCTCGGGGATCTATATATGGAGTCTAGATGAGACACAATATATCTATCCCCGATCAATCAATTTTAACCCGTCTATACGGTGGGTAGTCCAGACGTAGCCTTACATTCCATCACAGGGACCTATTAAGGCTGTTGTGTAAAACAACCACAGGATTGATTTTGAATCAGCTCAGCCTGAGGCTCTTTTCTTGGTTACAAGGACGCAGGGGGCGACAGCTATTGGAATACTGTCCCCGAGCTAAAAATCACACAAGCATTTTACAACTTAAAACCACAAACAATGACACATACGTTGCATGTTAATTTCCTTATTTGGAATATATTGCAAAATATGATGCAGGTCAAAAGCAAGCTGAACGATCAGTTTTCCATATTTGGCCTTTCCTGTTATTTTTATTACACCTGGCTATATGGGAGCAAGACTCTCCATGTCTCAAGAAATGTCACTACCAACCTAGGCCATTTTCACATGCTAGGGTACAATCTAGATCAGTGAGGAGTTGTGTCATCTGTAATCCTGGGTGAGATTCAGTGTTCTGCTGCTGGAGCTGCCCTGTCTGGATCTCCCAGCCAGCGTTCAAGGACGCACTGAGTGTCTGTATGATAAGTAACCCTGGACTGGCAGCTCTGATTCCAGCCGCCTGCTTGTTACACCCCAAGCACATTCTGGTTTGGGTAGAGAAGGCTCAGGGTTTGAGAGAAGGCTGGGGGTAGGAAGCTTCTGTTCATTATGATGGACCTAACCCCAAGTTTTACTTGAGTAAAGAGGAGATATTTGACATTGTGTGATACTGCTCCTGTGCTCTGTTCCCAAAGTGTTCTGCAGCAGAGGAGGGTCTCCGGTAGTATGTGTGTCACTGGCCTATTGGGGTGATGCTGAAACAGGACAGGGTACAGATGGCATTGTGGGGGTGGCATGAACCTTCACTCTTCATTTCCCCTTCCAAGAACAGAAGGGACAGGAATCCTTACCCAGCAAGACCATCGTCTCAAAGTTCTCCTGCATGACATCCCTGTAGAGGGCTTTCTGAGTGGGGTCCAGCAGAGTCCCCTCTTCCCTGGAGAAATACACAGCCACCTCCTCGAAGGTCACCGGCCCCTGAAAGAGTAAGAGTCCAACACTCAGTACCTGCTGACCCACTCACAACCCCACTAGTCACGCAACAGCAGCACCAAGGAAATGGAAGCTCCGGGAGGCACATGTTAACAGAGTCCCACCCCACCTTGCTTACAGCAGCCAGGAGGCATCAGAAGGTAGAAAGACAGAACCTTTGTGTCTCCCAGCTGACAGATAGAAGCAGGGTCTTCACATTTATCACATAGCTACTAGCCAGAGCTAAATATAGGAGATGGGGCTGTCTCTGGACCCTGTTAGTGGCTCCCTGGTAGGAATCCCAGCACTCTTCAAATAAAATATATGGAAGAAAGGGGAAGTCAATAGTAAAGAATAGAAGTTAGAAGGTCAGAATTGTAGTGCCCATTAACAAAGGTTTAGAGAAAATAGAGCCTATCAAACTAATGAGATATCCTTATTGGATGAGATCAAAAGTTTGGTTGCAGCTAATAGTATTGATATAATATACCTATACTTCTGTAAGGGACATGACTTGATCACCACAATATTTTTACTAAAAAAACTAGAATGATACAAAATAAACACGGCATACATTAAATAGATTAAAATCTCTGATAGTAAATGGGGAACCATGGTCGAGTGGATTTCTTTCTAGCAGGTTCCTGCAGGGATTGGTTCTTGGTCCTGTGCTATTTAACATTCTTATCCATGACTTAGAAGAGAGTACAAAATCATCACTGATAAAGTTTACAGTTGCCACAAAGATTGGGGTTGGTGGTAATTAATGAAATGCCAGTAGATTCAGGCTCCATCACTGGGAGTCTGGGAACTTGTCCCAGCCCTGGCTGGAGGGTTATTTCCTGTTCCACAAAGAAGAGAAGTTCCATTCCCAACTACTGTGCCTTGAAATTAGGACCTATCTGACACTACACCCCCATATTCATAGTGGTATGATTATAATATAATTAGGACATAATTATGATATATTTTGTACAAGATGCATCATGTGTGGTGTCACTGGAAAAGTTCTGATTTGCTGAATATGATTATCCTATTTGTGTGCACACATGATGTTCGTATCTGAAGTTATGGATATTGACTCTGTATCTGTACTTCAAATGTGTTTACTCTGGGTAACACCCACAACGAGCCTTTCAGGTACAACAATGAAGAAGCCAGACAGTGTTGATGGCTCTACAAAGAAAATGGACTGTGGAAGAGCTTAGTCTTCCTGTGAATGTTTCAGCCAGCCTATGAGTCATGGCTACTATGACTCAGCAGGGCCTGTGACCAGACCACATGACACTAAACTCCATTTTAGTACCTGTATGTTTCCACAAACTGGACTAGGAACTGAGTTTGGGACAAAAGGTTCCCACCATATGGAAAAGTTACATAAGGGGGTGTGTGACATCATCTCTTGGCCTCATTCCCCACACAAGAGAACTCCTGAAAACACCTGTGAAACAAAAACGGATGTGGGGGAAGTGCTGCTCCCAGGATCAAGAGATTTCTAGCTTGTGTATGGAAACTTGGGGGACTGCTTGTACCATCAGTCAGGGTGAGAAATTGCTAATTCAAATTCTATCCATCTAGTATGTTAGGCTTAGTCTGAGTTTTGGTTATTTGCTAAATAATCTGCTTTGATCTCTTTGTAATCACTTATAATCACTTAATCTATCTCTCTGCAGTTAATAAACTTGTCTGATGCTTTATCTTAACCAGCGTATTTTGAGTGAAGTGTCTGCGGAAAATTTCAGCTTGCTGTGCACAACTGTCCCATATCGAGGGGAAGGGGAACTATATTAATGAGCTTGCATTATAGAGATCCCAGTGCACTATAAGATGGTATAATTCTGGATTTATACTACAGCAAGTGTGCAAGGTGGGGAAGTGGGAAATTGGCTCTTGTCTTCTATCTGTCCTTGAGTGGTTTAGGTAAAGCAGTCAGGTAGCTTAGTTGGCAGCATGGCGCCACCTGCTGTTGTGTTGGGTGATAACAGGCCCTGGAGAGGCTGGCGAAATCTCCGGCAAAGCAGTGTGAGAAGGGCCAGCCCAGCGTGAGGGTTAGAGGACACAGCAGTTCCCAGAAGCTCCACAAACTGCCGCCTGGGGGTGACAACCCATCACGCCCTACATTACACAAGTCTCAGCAGGTTTGTCACATGCTGTTCCCTCCCTTTCTCCACCCGAGATATATCCTGCTTCCCACCACCTCTAGCAATTCCCACCCTCCTATGCATTTACTGCTCCTCAACCTCCAATCAGAGCCCACCACCACCTCCTTGATAATCTCTTACCTGAGCCAGCTCCATTGCAGCCATTTCCTTGCCCCTGGGAGGACGAGATGACCTGCAGCGAAACATGGATGTTATTCTCTGGCCTGCCGGGGTGAAAAGGGCAAGGTGTGAGAATTCAGACTAGGCCTTTGTCCATTCCACAAGCCGATTCCCCGCAGCTTTTCCCCTGCTAATGCATATTCTAGGTTCTGGCACACTGTGAAGCACAGAGTGACCTTATTCCAGTACAGGCCTAGCCCCCTTCCACCAGGTTGTAACCCTCTGACACATGGGGAAACCCTCCCAGTAACAGTCTCTCTCTTACACGTATCAAGTTTGCGGACAACACCAAGATGGGAGGGGTTGTAAGTGCTTTGGAGGATTGGCTTAAAATTCAAAATGATCTGGACAAACTGGAGAAATGATCTGAAGTAAATAGGATGAAATTCAGTAGAGACAAGTGCAAAGTACTCCACGTTGGAAGGAACAATCGGAGGCCAGAGAAGAGCAGAAACAAAGGAGTCACTTTGGGGGATTCTCCCTGTCATTGTCCCCAAGGCAGCTGTCTCAGGTTTACAAAGGTGTTTCATGTTCCAGCCTTTATACAGTCTCTCCTGGGAGTGCCCCTTTCATGGACTGGGCCTAGTTTTAGTTTTTGGTAGTTAACAATCTTGGTTTATTGTTCATCTAACCAGTATGTGTGGATTGAAGTGTGTTGGAAACAATGTTTGCGATAACAAGGTGGCGCATGTCATTTTCCACTGATGAAATGACAGACTTCATATGAGCTTGTGTCGTTCAGTAGCGTGCTGGACAGTGCAAGATGCGCATTTCTAGCGAAAAGTTAGGCACTTGAGAATTTGCTGGTTTTCTCCTGAGGTGTAATTCATGAGTGGCTGTCTAGCAACACTGAATACTGTGTAGCTGGGAGTGAGTTACATGCTGGAAACTGTGTGTTAAGTGGCCAAGAGGGGCTGTTCTCGCGGGAAAACAGTGGAAAAGGCACCCAAGGCCGGAGAACTGAGGGGACACAGCTATTTAACAGTCCAGATTGTACTCTGGGTAACGTCACAGACACTCATTATGACAGAGCCTCTTACAACACAGAGAAAATAAATCCATGTCTCAGAAATCGAAGACTCCAGACAGAGGTCAAGTGTCCCTGGCACTGCTTCTTGCTGACAGAGAAGTTCAGAGACAGTGTAAGAATCCTGGGGAAGCTGGGAACAGGAAGCATGGGCTGGCGGGGTTCAGTGGAGAAAGGGAACAGGAAGGGCAGGGATATTACTGAATCCAGGATCTCAGCAGTGCTAGATGACAGGATAGCACATAGTGCAGCCCATTGGAAAACACAATCCCAACTATACATACAAAATGATGGGGTCTAAATTAGTTGTTTCCACTCAAGAGATGGATCTTGGAGTCACTGTGGATAGTTCGCTGAAACCATCCACTCAATGTGCAGCAGCAGTGAAAAAAAGTGAACAATGTAGGAAATAATTATGAAAAGGATAGATATGACAATATATCATAGATCATATTTGTAAAAACAGCAAATAAATCCATGATACACCTGCATCTTGAATACTGTATGCAGATGTTGTCACCCCATCTCAAAAATAGATATATTGGAATTGGAAAAGGTTCAGAAAAGGGCAATAAAAATGATTAGGGGTATGGGACAGTTATGCCAGACCTAACCTCCAGTTTCACTTGAGCAAACAGGAGATATTTGACACTGTGCAATATCGCTCCTGTGCTCTGTTCCCAAAGTGTTCTGCAGCAGAGGAGGGTCTCCGGTAGTATGTGTGTCACTGGCCTATTGTGGTGATGCTGAAGCAGGACAGGGTACAGATGGCATTGTGGGGGTGGCATGAACCTTCACTCTTCATTTCCCCTTCCAAGAACAGAAGGGACAGGAACCCTTACCCAGCAAGACCACAGTCTCATAGATCCCCTGCATGACATCCCAGTAGAGGGCTCTCTGAGCGGGGTCCAGCAGAGCCCACTCTTCCCTGGTGAAATACACAGCCACCTCCTCAAAGGTCACAGGCCCCTGAAAGAGCAAGAGTCCATAACTAAGAACTTGCTGCCCCACTCACAGCCCCACTATTTGTGGCAGAGAGGAGTGAATCAAATGGAAACTCTGGGTGGATCATAGTCAGGAGAGTCCCACCTCTACCTTGTTCAGAGTATCCAGCAAATACCAGGGTGAGGGGATGAAGAGAGAGCCCCTTGTCTCTCCCAGCAGACCCATCTCCCCCCTGTTAGCCACTGACTGATACAGGAGATGGAACCCCCAGCAGGGTCCAGGGAGAGCTCGCTGGTAGGACGCCCAATAACCTCCTCATTGTGAGGAGCGGGATATGAAGGGAGAGGCAGCTCCAATAAGCCTGACTCATGGGTGCCCCCTTCATATCTCACAGCAGCTGCTGGTTAGTGAGGTCAGGCTCCAGCACTAGGAGTCTGGTCAGTTTGACTAGCTCCATGTAGGTGAGCTATTTTCTTCCTTCACAAATTAGGGCATTTCCACCTCCAAATCTCCTGGGTCTGGTTCCTAGAATCTAAGCCACTTAGTAAATAACTCCCATCAGGTTTGCCACACCCTGGCCTCCTCCTTTCCCCACGCTGTGAATTTCCTGCCCCCCTTCAACCTCCAAACCAGACTCTGCAAACCTTCCCACCTCTGGTGTATTTGCTCTCCCTTTCCTCCAGTAGGAACCCACCAGCAACCCCCCTATAATCTCTACCTGGACTGACTCCACTGCAGCCATTTCTCTTCCCTGTCCCACGCCAGGCTGGGATGAGCTGGAGCAAAACATGGACGTCATTCTGCAGCCTGTCTGGGGGAGAAGGGCAGTTGTGGGCGTTTCAGAACTGGTTTTAGTTAATTTCACATCATAATTCCCCCAGGCCCTTTCCCTGCAGACAGACACCCTAGATTCTGTCATGCTGGGAAATGCTCAATCTGTTTATTACAATTTAGACCTGGCCCCTCCTGCCAGGCTAAGTCCACAGACACATTTTTAACCTCCCTTCTCCCTTCCCTCATCTCTTTTCTGAACACAAGGCTAGAAAAGAGCAGAACCAAAGGAGTCACTGTGGGGGTTTCCCTCAGACACTGACCCCACGGCAGCCACACCCCAGCAGGGGGAATATGGAGTCAGGAACTGGCTTTTGCTCTGTCTGATCCTTGTTTTGTTCACTGGAAAGTGGTTTTACCAAGGGATGCAGCAATACATGTGTCTGGGTGGACTAGAGAGCTGGAAATCTCTCCCCCACATTCATTTCTCCCACTGCCCCTTTCAGTCTCTCCTTCCTCTGTCCTCTCTCCCTGCCCCTCTGGCTGGGACAGTCCCATTCTTGGGGGCTTTGCTCTCCCATGGCTGGATTTCCTCCTGGCAACCGCTAATGGGAGGAGAAATGAGGTGGGGTTGTTTGTGCAGTCACTTTCTTGCTAGACCATAGGACATTCCCTGAGGTCTTTCAGTTACCTGGAGACTCTGCTCAGAATGTAGTATTAACAGGGCCCAGGGATGCCCTAGGGGGCTAGGACCAGCTGCAGAAAGTCATCCCCTGGGCCGGGCAGAGAAGAAGCTTTAATTAAGGTCACTTCCCAGCACAGAGCCCCACTGGGGGAGCAGGAGCTGCCAAGCCTGGTCTCCCAGATCACAATGGAGGCTGCAGTCTCTGACCCAGGAAGCTGAACCCCAATATCCTGAGCAGAGAGGGACAGAGCATTTGAGCAGCTTCCCTCCTTTAGCTCTCTGGGGAGAGCAGCTAATGGGAGCCCCTCCTCCCAGGGAGAATTGCTGATCTCATTTGCCCCACTGTCCATCTGGAATCACTCCTTGTCTTTCCATACAGTGACTCTGGATTAACAATGGTCTCAATGACACCAGATTTCAGAAAGAATTATTCCAGAATGCTGAGGAAAAGACCATCGTGTGGCAGTGCTGGCTCCCTTCCCACCTCCCTCACCCCCGCAGATCTAAGACAAGGACTGGGGGCACAAATTTTCCATACGGAACCGAAAGTTCCTGCAGTTTTCAAAAAAGGAGAAAAACAAAATCTGTGATTTCACACTAACAGCGTTTTCTAAGTGGACAGAAAGTTATCACAGTGACAGGGCACGTGACTGAGGAATGGACTTGGTGACCTGGTGACTTGGAGCCAGGACTCTGGCACAAGCTGACCAGAGAGAAGGATCATGGTTAGCAGCAGCTCCCAGACACCCCTTAGTACCCAGAGCCCAGACCAAGCAGCCAGGGGCCCCAGACACCCCCCAGCCAGGATCCCATCAGATATTCCCTGGGACGCAGCCCCCAGAGTCCCTGGCCAGGGACTCCAGATACCCCTCAAAACCCCACCGGCCAGAGAACCCCCACCACACCATGATTGCCAGGTTGGGAATCCCAAAGGGTTTCCCCCACCAAGAGCCCCCAGCAGCCAGGGACCCCCTCAAGGGAACCCCCCCACTGGGAACTCAGTCCCTCACTGCCTGCCTAGGAACTTCCCCACCCTCCAGAACGATCTACCCTGACATTTGCCTGGGACCCCCTCCTCTGCCCAGTGTGACCCCCTGATGCTTTACAGTGCGACCCATCACTCTGCTTCCCTGGCACGCCCTCACCTAATGTCAGGGATCCCCTCCCCCAGCTCTGTGCACTGGGCATGGCAACAAAACCAGGAACTAGCGGGGAAAGCACAGACAGAGCCCCTGGCAGAGAACCAGGCTCCCTCTAACCCTCTGTCCCGCCTCCCCAAGAGACACCCACCCCCACTGTTCTGCAGCCACCAGGCCCCCAGCGATACCCACCTCCAGGACCCGTAGCCTCAGGGATGGGCACATCAGAACCACCACCCCCAAAACCCCAAACCTACACATCCCACCAACCTGACTAGGGTACCCCCTGCCCAGCCACCCAGAGGCCTCCCCCTACCACAATGCCCCTTCAGCTGCAATCTCCCCACACAGACACCTTCCCTGCCCCTGCAAGTGTTACCTCACAGAGTGTGAGAAGTGGCTAGAAAGTTACCACCTCCTGCTGGCCAGTAACACAGGCAAAGGGAGCCTGGGGGGTGCTTCTTTAACAGAAGAATGGAAGGCCTGAAGGGCAAGAAAGGTCCACGGGCTGTCACTAGCAAATAATGGCCACCATGGATCCACCCCAGAGGCGGCTGCATCTTAGCACATTGGGAAACAACCCATCATATTCAATTAGAAATAGGACACCTAGAGAGAAGTGGGGCAAATTTTTGGGTATTTTATATCAATCTTTGAAATACACAGACAGAACCTGTCACAAACGACATTTGATAACATGAGAGATAACCACCAAGATCGGAGGGGATTTGATGTTGCTATTAAATAACTAGTGGAAAAGGGGGACTGTTGGACTGGATTTTATATGACTGTCCAATACATAAACAGAATGTGATGATCCCCCCCGGCCCCGGGGCAACCATTCACGTGAGCAGCTCAGAGCCCTTTGAGGAGGTGATTTAAGGGGAGTGGGAGCTGGAAGGCTCCCTGGACAATGGAAGGGGGCCGCAGGGGGATTGGTAAATGGGGTCTGGGCAGTCTCCATGGGGGATGTGCTTCTCCCTTCCCTGCCCTGGCAGAGAACGGGAACCTCATCCCATCCCACTCCAGGGGGAGCCATGTTCTGGGGAATGACCCAGGGCAACAATTTCCCACCCGAACAAGGACAAATCGCTGCAGATAAAATGGGTGGGAAAATCCACCCCTCATCGGAGAGATTTTAAATTGACATTTGAGAAGTATGGAGAGAAAAGGGAAAATCAGAGGCAATTAGAAAGCTGATCATTGGGGGGTGGGGAGAATCTCCCTGGATTTTATAGCCACGTGTGATAATGAGAGAACAAAGGGGAAATCTTGAGAGAATGTGTGTGTGGGAGGAAGTGGTAAAAACAGGGACAGGATCCAGTTAACTCATCTCCCCCCCTCCCCCCCGGGAATGTCCTGGCTGCCCAGAGACAGTTCTACCCCCTCACCCTAGTGACCTCCCCCTCCCTGCAAAACCTGCTTCTCCCCTCAGCCCGGATTGTGCCCTTTAGCCCCCCCCCGAACCCTGCCTCCAGCTCCCTGACCCCACCCCTCCCATCAATTTCCTGCTCAGTGCCCGCCCCGCTCCAGCCCCGCCCCCAGCGCCCGGCAGAACGTTACAGCTGGTCCGGGCAGAGGGAAGGGCAGCAACTTCAGCGGCTGTTACTGGGCATGCGCAATGCCCAGGAGTAGCACATTGCTATGGGGAGCGATTTAATATACTGCCTCCTCGCCGGTCCCTGGTCTCCCCATTCCAGCGGGGCGGGCGGATCCTGCTGCAGCTCCACTGGGTCCGAGGTGGCTCCGAGGCTCGTCCCAGGCTCCCCGGGGCAGAGTCACTTTCCCTTCCCCCGGGGTCTCTTACTCCCCGGGGGATCTGGGTCACAATGTCCCAGCGCCCTTCCCCCGCCTGCAGCTCCGGTTCTCCCCTCCCCTCCCGCCCCCGCCAGCCACACCAAGGGGAACCCCCGGGCCCCAGTCTCTGTCCCAATCTGGATCCCAGAGAGGCTGGGGGCAGATCCTGGCTGCAGCTGAGAACAGCGGCTCTGCTCCGGCTCGGGCAGTTGCTGCCCTGCTGGCAGCACGTGGAGAACCAGGGAGCAGCTGCTCAGCCCGTGCTCCGTGTCACAATGTGCCAGAGCCCCGCCCCCAGGAGCTGCCCCGCCCCCGGGCTGTGCCAGAGCCCCGCCCCCAGGAGCTGCCCCGCCCCTGGACTGAGCCAGAGCCCCGCCCCCAGGAGCTGCCCCACACCCGGGCTGTGCCAGAGCCCCGCCCCCAGGAGCCGCCCTGCCCATGGACTGTGCCAGAGCCCCACCCCCAGGAGCTGTCCCGCCCCTTAGCTGAGCCAGAGTCCCGCCCCCAGGAGCTGCCCCACCCCTCGGCTGTGCCAGAGCCCCGCCCCCAGGAGCTGCCCAGTGTTTGGTCTCTGGGCTTTGTTCTCCTGCGTCCTTCTTCCCAGCACTCCCTCCCCCACTCCCAGCTGCTCCCTTCCTGTGTCTGCAAACACGCCCCCCACTCCCCGGGGCTGGCTGCAGTGCTCGCTGAGACTGACTCCAGTGGCTGAAGTTGCCTCCATCTCTGCTTCACCTGGAGGGGGAGAGACGAAGGGAGGAGATGGTCCCAGGGTGTGAAAGCAGAAACAGGGGGCAGGGAAAGAAGGACTGTTTGGAAAGGTGGTTTTTTTGTGGGTGGGGGGGTGATCCAGAGGGAGTTAGAAGAAGTTGGGCAGCAGAGGCTCAGCGAAATTGAGGGGATCCCTCTGGGTGTCCCAATGTTGGCCAGGGTTTATACAGCACCTTGCACAATATGGGGTCTGATCTCAGTCATGGTCTGTGCAGCACCTGGGAGCCCTGATGTCTGTTTCCTGATCACAGGTGCTGGGAATGGAGAGAGGGAAACCTCAGCACCTGTAGGTTAATGCAGCCCTGTGTGCAACCCCTGCTAGGGTGACTGGACAGCAAATGTGAAAAACTCGGACAGGGGGTGGGGGTAATAGGCACCTATATAAGAAAAAAGACCCAAATATCGGGATGTCCCGTCACACTAGTCCCTGCTGCTCTCATAAGGGGTCGGCTTAGAGAGGGTTTGGCTACGCTTGCAGCTGTACAGTGCTGGGAGTTAAACCTGTCTTCGTACAGCTGTGTAGGGAAAGCGCTGCAGTGTGGCCACACTGACAGCTACCAGCACTTCAGTGTGGCCACATTTGCAGCATTTGCAGCGGTGTTGGAAGTGGTGCATTATGGGCAGCTATCCCAGCGTTCAAGTGGCTGCAATGTGCTTTTCAAAAAAGGAGGGTGGAGTGGAGTGTGACAGGGAGCGTGGGGGAGACAGAGCGAGTGGATTTTTGGAGCTGACACTGTGTCAGCTCCCTGCCTGGCAAGTTCTGATTCCATCACTCCCTTCATTCACTAAATGCAAATAGCCGCCTTTGTTTTTTCCTCACAGACCAGATAAGCAGCTGCTCCAAAACAGACACCCCCGCCCCGTGCCCACTGGGCTGCTTCTCTCCTCAAGCAAACACTAGCTGTGGGCTTTCCAAAGGGATCCCCCTGTCTCTGCTCATTCACTGCAAACAGTAACTGTGTTTGGTTTTTAGATAAGCAGCTCCGGGTGCCCCGAGTTCACAACAAAACAAACAGAGGCATCACACCAAAACAAAGAGCGTTATCTCTACTTAAAAGCATTATGGGAAGGTTCTGGAGGTCAGTGACAGCGTAGTAAGATTAATCACTGTTTACACTGGCACCCCAGCGCTGCAGCACCAGCGCTGTTCTCTTTATTCCTCTCGTCAAGGTGGAGTACATGCAGCGCTGTAGCCAGGGAGATACAGCGCTGTATGGGCCTTGCCAGTGTGGATGGGGAGTAAGTTACAGCGTTGTAAAACCACCAGCAGCGCTGTAACTCTCCAGTGTAGCCAAGGACTGAGTTGTAGTAATAATAGCAGCCAAGAGTCCGGTGGCACCTTATAGACTAACAGACGTATTGGAGCATGAGCTGTCGTGGGTGAATACCCACTTCGTCAGATGCAACAATAGTCCCATATGGGCTAGTGGTCAGAATTCCTGGTTTTTACCCAGGTGGTCTGGGTTCAACTTCTGGTGTGGGAAGAGTGCAGAGCTTTTGCCCAGAGTGGAGGCAGGAAATGAAAGGAACGAGAAGGGATCCTGCCAGCAGTGGAGTTAGTGTGGGGAGGGGACCCCAGAAGTGGGGGTGGGGCAGTGGTCTGGGGGGAGATGAGGGAAGGATCCCAGCAGTGTGGGAAGTTGACAGCCTGGAGAGCACAGGCCTGGAATGGGGACCTGGAAGAGTGAATGTGTCCCTCTAAACCCATCAACTGCAGACTAGGCAGGCTTGGAAGAATTGCATATTTGTTGGTAAATGTCAATTTCTGTGTAAACACACAACCCAATGGCAAAATATTTCCATCGATAATCATCAAAATTGAGAGATGGGCAAAGTAAGAAACATGATGCTTTAGAATTTACCCTGTTGTAGGAGGAGCAGTGATCTGTGTGCTCTGTATAACCTGTATGCTCAAAAGGTCTGTTACACCTCCCACCCCCCTTCTTGTCTCCTCTCCCTCTTTGAATGCCTGTGAAGTGGCTTTCCCACTCTCCTTTGTACCTCCAGTGAATGCCCTTCGCCCAGCCCGTCTGGCCAGTGGTTCGCTGTATTACATTCCATCGTGCCTCAGGGAGGCTGACCTTCGTCGCACCATCTATCACTGCACTGTGGGACACTTACCTTAAAGGATCCTGACATCTCCACTGCCAGGCCTTTCCTGGGAGCATGAGTATGCGAATGTGAGTGTGACACCCTCCCTCTGCCCTTATTTTCAGCTTAGCTATCAAGCTAATAAATGTGCTGTTTTCTGCCAAACTCTGGGGGGGAGGGGCGTTATTAGTCCTCTCTAAGTTACTAACTGACCCAATTTTGGGTAACACAAGCAACATTGTTTGATCTGTTATTGTACCAAAGCGGGAGATGGTTGTCTATAAAGGAAGGTGAAGACTAAATGCCTCTGATGAGGATGGGATTTGAACCCATGTCGGCAGAGCATAATGGGGTAGCAGTCCATCACCTTAACCACTCAGTCACCTCATCTGAGCTGTCAAGAAAAGGACAGGAGGAGAAATCTAAGGCTGGCAGAGATAGGGATATGATGGAGTCTTTAAATACTAAGAGTAAGCAGGGTCTGAATGAGCTCCCCCCTCACATCTAGTGAGGAGCTGGGGAAAGACTTCAGGAACAGACCGTGTTTGCACAGACACACCTACTCTGCCTAGCTATGCAGCATGGTGGGGCCGCTTCCCCAAAATGACCAGTTTGGGATGGTGGCGGGTTAGAAATCACTTTAGGATGGAGTGGAATAAAATGTTATTCTCCTTCCTGTATGAGTGAAGGGCAGCAGAACATACCTAGTCCGTCCTGATGGAGGGGTAGGTGGGTGAGGAATAGCTTTTATTGGACTGCAGAGAAGTGATTGAGGACGTCACCCTAAACCAGTGGTCCCTAAACATTTCACACTGTGCCCTCTTAGCCATGGCTGTGGCCCCTCGGAAGCCACAGTCGAGAACCGGTTCTGGGAGTGGGGCTGTTGCTTGCTGGGGAGAGGGATGCTGATGGGGTAAAAGGGTCGACCCTGGGCTGGAAGCCAGAGTCTCAGGCTGAGGGTGGGGTTGGGGAAGAGCTGGGACAGAGTGGTGCTGAGTGGTGCTCCCTCCCTGCCCTCCATGTGGGCTGGCTCAGGTCCTGAGGTGCCTCCATGAATGTTCCTCTTTGTCCCCCTAGGAGTCACGCCCTACATTATGGGGACCACTGAACCCTACTCGCTAAGCCGGGGCTACTGCCAAACCCCTGGGAAAGGGAGAGCAAGTGTGGGGGCCCCAGCACCAGAACCATGCCCCCACTTTCTGTCTGTGGCTCTGCCCCCTTCCACACCTTTCACCCATGGCCCCATCCACTGTCACCTCTGTTCCACCCCTTCCCCCACCAGCCCCACCCTATCACTCCTTTACCCCTGCCCCACTGCAGCCCCGAGACCAGAGAAGCTCTGTGCCCCTGCTGCTCGCCCCGGGCCGTAGCAGGGAGTGGGAGCTCCTCCAGCCCTGGGGCTGATATGGGGGAGACTTTTCCAGGGGGACCTAACTTGGCCAGGGCCCCTGGTCATGGGCCCCACTGTCCCCTTGGCAAGGCTGAGCCCCCTCCCCCCCGAGCCTCCATTACGAGCCGCCCAAGCTACCACTGCTCAGTGTGTGGCCAGTCTCTGTGTTTTCTGCTGCTCATTCTGGGGAGCCTGACCGGCCTTAGGGGTGAGGCCCCCTGGCAGCCGCCCAGGGCTCCAGGGGTCAAAGGGCATCGTGTGGCAGTGCAAAGGTGCTCACTGCTCTCCCTTGCATAGAGGGTTGCGGGGAGTGAGGAGCAACACTTTGTGCTCCATGCGTCCTGGTCACTTTTCCCACCTGGGCTGTGCTGTGAGGGGAGCATCAGAAGCTGCTGCTCTCTGCCCTCCCGCTATGCAGCCTGGCTGAGGAAAGTGACCTGGATGCAGGGAGCTCGGATGATCTCACTTCTTGCCCCCACATCCCACAGCCCCTAGGGGTGCCCAGATGAGCAGCGTTCCAGGGAGGAGTGGGGGGCAGCAATGCCAGTTGTTCCATGCACACAGGTCAGTGTCCCCACGTGGGTGCAGGAGGGGGTGCAGGGGTTTCTGTGATGCCTATTCTATCAATATCGTCACTTAATACCAGGCACTCAAATTCACGCGTCTTAGTACTTAGACATCTAGCGTTTGTATTTAAGCGTGCCATTGTAAGGTGCGCTGTGTGGCCGCTCCTTATGGCTAGGAGAGAGCTCCCCCAGCAACAAAACCAAACAACCTCCAACAAGGAGCAGGAGCTTCGTGACTGGGAGCACAGCTCCACCTATGAAGTGCTGTTCACAGTGCCGCTTTTCATAGCTCATATTTTGGCATTCGGGGAGTGTTTTTTCTCACCGCAGAGAGACAAAATTTTAGCAACAAAAGCCGAAATTAAAAAAACTCCTCTGCAACCTATTTAATTTTACCTTTATACAACCTTTATACTGCCTCCAGTTTTGGTGTCCTCATTTGAAAAAGATGTTGTGAAATTGAAGCTGGGGCAGCAAAGAGTCACCAAATGTTCTGAGGGATGGAGAAAAATGCCTTCCAGTGAGCTATTGAAAAAGCTCACCCTGTTTAGATTATCAAAAGAAGATTGAAATGTGGTTTCATTGAAGTGTTGAAGTGCCTTAATGGAGAGAAAAGATTGGGTATAAAAGGGCTCTTGAATCTGGCAGAGAAAGGCATAACAAGACCCAATGGCTGGAAAGTGAACAGAGACAAATTCATATTACAACTAAGGCACAAATAGTCAGCAGTGAGGATGATTCACCACAGGAACAAGCTACCAAGGGAAATGGTGGATTCGCCATCTCCTCATGTCATGTAATGAAGACTAGATGCCTTTCTGGAGTGGGTTTGCCCCCAAAGTAGCTCTTGTGTCATACAGGAGGCCTGTGATATGCAGGTTGGATGCTCTAATGGTCTCTTCTGGCCATGAAGTCGACTAATTTCTGAAAAACTGAGTGTAGCGTTGGAAGCAGTGTCTGATGTTTTCCTGTCTAGCCAGCTTGCTGCCTAGAATGAACGCTCCTTGAGTGGGGTGATCCACAGGGAGTAGCTCAAACCTCCAAAGTGCCTAGCCAGGGGCAGGACATTGGCCCAGCAAGGGAGGAGTGTCGCAGTGACAACACAAAGGCCTTTTGCAGGACCTCAGACTATTGGTCAAAGGTGGTGGGGAGGTGGTGACCTCACAGAGAGATGCTGACATCAGCCAGGCAGGACAGGGGCGAGGGGCCAGGGAAACCTCAGAGACCCCTGTGGCTTTGCTTCAGCAAGTCTACTTCTCCAGGTCTCTCTTTGAGGACTGAGAGAGTATTCGGGTTCACGTAAGTGAGCGTCAGGAGGAACCTGTTTCGAGTTTTCTCCTTCCCTTGTATTGATTTTACTAGAAAACAGCTGTCCCTGTTTAGAAGATAAGAGCATCCTGGAGGTTTGAAACCTGTTCACTCTGAGCCATCTGGTGACAGTTGAATTCTAGGCATGGAAAACATGAGCTTAAGGAGGCAGAATTCTACTGCGCACCTGGGATTTTGTTCCTTAGAATCACTGGGGACATTAGGGTTTCACCTTTTCCTCCCTCCCTCCCTCCTTACTCTTGGTCTCTTGCTTCTTTTGTCCTTTCTCCTGTTCCTTTCCCAATAACAGGAGGTGTGTGTGTGTGTGTGTGTGTGTGTGTGTGTGTGTGTGTGTGTGTGTGTGTGTGTTGCGGGGGAGTGCTCTGCAGCTCCCACTGTGGAAGGTTCAGCCAAAAATGTGGGGCTGAACTAGTGCTCGGGCAGTGATCCCCACCAGTGACCTGGGCCATCCATTGGGTTCTCTGGTGAGAACCCTCAGCCTTCTGTCTTCAGTCTCTACCCTGACTGGCTGAGCAGGGGGTTATTGACAGGGAGGAGACTCAGGTCCTTGTTGTTCTCTTTTAAGATCAAGTAAATAAGTCAGAAACAGTTCTATGTTTGACAAATTTTGCTGCTTCTCTGCATTAATTGTCTCTGAGCAGTTCATGATTCTCTCTAACATTGCAGTTCTCCTAAAATACTTGCCGAATTATTACTGTCACTGTTGTTGGTCTGGAGCTCATCTGAGAGCACTTTATTCAAGTCATTAAATGTCTGAAATTCAAGATCCAATGGTTAGTTTGAAAATCAGGGCTCTTGGGTCCTATTCCCAACTCTGCCTCTGACGGGCTGTGTGACCTCAGACAAGTCAATTCTCCTTTCTCAGCCTTAGCTTCTCCCTCTTTCAAGTGGGGATAATAGTGATCCGCTTTTACCTACCTCATGGTGGGTGGAGGATGCGGATCCATTGGGGAGTGTCTCTAGAAGTAGTGCATAATATAAGGTGTCCTATCATGTTTACTCAGAGCAGATTATGACATAATAGATTAGCTGAAATAGTCTATTTTATTTGTACTTTTTTATTTTGAAATTGTTTATAGTAGCAACGACTTAGCTCAGATTGAAGCATTTTATCTAACGGTTGAGATGTAAGTGTCTCCTCTTTGTGTGCGAGGAGACAATTTAACACACTCTGACAAACAGGAGATGCTTTTGTTCTGCAACAAAATCTTTTTGCAAAGAACTTTCATCCCACTTGTTATGATTTTGAAAAACAAACTGGTTTAGTCTGAATAGGATTTTTAGACAGAAACGGTTTGAATGAAATTTTCCCACCATTTCGATTCCTGGGCTCTATCCCTGCCTCTGGGGGTTTTTATCTGTTAGAACTGGAGTCAGGACTGGTGGCTTCTCTTTCTGGCTCTGCCACCGCCTTGCTGTGTAGGCCTTGGGTAGGTCACTTCCTTTCTCTGTACCTCAGGCTTCTCCCATCTGTCCAATGGGAACAGGAACAGTTCTCGAACTCTGGGCAGTTTAGAGCCTGAGTGAGATAAGGGGCGTTAAAGCCCTGTGTGAAGGAGAAAGGGGAGTTTCACAGTGTTTAGCACCAAGGAATTCTAAAGTTTGCTAAAATGTCTAGTCTGTGGAAACAAGAAATGGTCGAGGCCAAACCACTGCCTTTTTAAAGCCCATTCAAAGATGTGAGTCCCTATCTTTTAGGTACCTGGGGTTATTTGCCAGCAGCAGAGAAGAGGTTCCTGCCTCCGTTTTTGTGGCCTTAACAAACCAGGTGTTCTCGTCTGAGATCCCTGAAAAAGAACATCTTCCCATCCATGAACAAGACAGGACCTATTTTTCAAAGGGGAACAAAGAGACCTCTGGGACTTACAGACTAGCTAGCCTGACTGCCATAGCTGGAGAGATCCTGTAATACATTCTTAAACACTCAGTTTGTCAGCAGCACCTACAGGATAATTTGGTTCTTACGACTAGTGAGTGTGGATTTGTCAAGAACAAATCATCTCAAACCGATCCTCATTCCTTCTTCGGCAGGGTTCTGGGCCTGGTGGAGGTGGGCAAACAGTAGATGGGATCTAACTTGGTGTTACTAAGGCTTTTGACACATTCCCGTAGGACATTCTCAGAAGCAAAAGAGGGAAATGCAGTCCAGCTGCAATCAGTGTAATGTGGGTGGAGAGCTAGTTGAAAGCCCAGACTCCAGGAGTCCTTCTCCATGTTTGGCTGCCCAATAGAGAGGGTGTACCTAGTGGGTCTGGCAGGGATCAGTCCGGTGTCTGGTACTATTCTATATTTTCATGAATGATTTGGAAAATGGAGTTTAGAGCACGCTTCTAAAATTTACAACTGAAATCAAGCACTTTGGAGCACAGGATTGAAATTCAAAACGCCCTTAACAAATTGGAGACTTGGTCTTCTTGAGCCAAACTCCATGGTTAGGCCCCTCTCTCTAGACTGGGCTGAAGTGAAACCCCAGAGCCAAGCACTCCTCCTGGGCAGTGAGCTCCGAGCTTGAATGGTCAGATGCTGCTTAGCACTGTCAGAGCAGCTTCTGCTGGGGGATTCTCCCAGCACTTTCCAATAGCGGGAAAGTATGAAATCCCCATTTGACGGCTGGGGAAAGAGCCCTAGAGTGGGAAGCAACTTGCCCAAAGTCCCCAGGAAAAGGAAAAGAACCAGCAGTGGAACCAACAGGAAACCCAGCAATGGAACTCTGGAGTCCTGGGGGTGTGCTAAGGTGACCAGATGTCCCAATTTTATAGGGACAGTCAGAATTTTGGGGTCTTTTTCTTATCTATGATCCTATTACCCCTCACCCCATCCCGATTTTTCACACTTGCTGTCTGGTCACCCTAGGGTGTGCACATGTGTGGGTCCCAGCTGCTCCCTGCCCCCCTCATTGAAGCAGATGTGCAGGATTACTGCTCTGGGAACTGCAGGGCACCAGTGGACATGGGGTTGGCTGGAGGTAGGGTCTGGCTTCAGGCAGGGCAAGGGGTGCGGGGCTGGCTTGCTTCAGGCAGGGGGGTGCATCAGGGTTTGCCTGGAGACAGGGCAGGGAGTGCGGGGCTGGTGCAGGCTGGGGGTGTGTGGGGGCTGGCTGGCTTTGGGCAGGGCCACAGGGGGGTGTGGCAGGAGTTGGCTGGAGATAGGGCAGGGGCTGTGTCGGGGCTGGCTGCAGGGCTGGCTGCAGGCAGGGGAGGGAGGATGCGGCTGGTGCAGTCAGGGGAGGGGGTGCAGGGCTGGCTGCAGGCAGTGCATGGGGCAGGGCCAGTGCAAGGATGTTTCACGCCCTAGGCGAAACTTCCACCTTGCACCCTCACCTTCTGCGCCCCCACCATGAGGTGCCCCACCTGTGGCAGCTCCCGCCCTCCACCCTGAGGAGTCCCTCTTGTGGCAACTCCCCCGCTCTGCTCTGCGACAACCCCCTCACCTCAGCTCACCCCTGCTCCAAGCATGAGCACCCTGAGCACACCGTGGCCGCTTCACTTCTCCTGCCTCCCAGGCTTGCAGCGCCTAAGCCTGTCAGGCAGTTAAGCACCTTCCTCTGAGCCACAGCAGCCCTGACAGTTGACAATAGAGGCATCTTAACCCCCGAGTTCCTTCAATGTGTCCCCCTCCAGGGTCCAGCTCCGATCACGAAATACTCAGGGTATGTCTATATCACCTGCTGAATCGGTGGGCAGCAATTGATCCAGCGGGGGTCGATATATAGCGACCAGTGTAGATGCAACACATGGAGTGCTCTCCCCTCAACTGCTGTACTCCAGCTCAGTGAGAGACGCAGGTAGAGTCTATGGGGAGCTGCAGCAGTCGACTCACCACAACTGTGACATTATAAGTATAATATAATATCTCATTGAAAGGTGACAGGGCCAGAAAGAGTTAATTAACTCACCTCACCGACTGACCTGACCCGTGGGTGAACCTTAAGAACTGGTTAGCAAGATATGTAAATGAACAGAGCTTTGAAATGCAAGTCTGCAGTATTAGAGGTAGAAGGGGAGATGTTTGCTCAGGTATTGTGATGTAAGCAAACAAGTCTTGTCTGTTGCTATAGTTTTAATTCAAAGAGCAAAAAAGGAATATTAACATTTATGATGATACTTGAGTGAAATAGTATTATTGTCTATGTGTCTCTTTGAAGGTTGTGGTAACCTGTATTTGAACTGTTTGATGGGTAAATTACCCTGTATTAATTGCCAGGATGTTTGGAAGGAGAGTTAAGCCTATTGTTTTCTCAGTCCGAAAGGCTGCTGGAAATGTATAAGAAGCCTGGGACACGATCCTTCTTCATCTCAAATCTGCTTTGGGTTTCAAGAGTGGGAAACCTTAAGCCACAAGGATTGAGATCCCCAGTCATTAACTGGAGCCACCCTGAATATGGAAATTGGACTATAACCTATGGACTATTTCTAAAAGGACTTTTGGCAACTACAAGCTCACCTCTACTATGTATCTGAACCTCAAGAATTGAATTCAAGTCTGTATGTTTATTAATCTTTTAACCAACACTCTCTCTCTTTTCTTTTCTAATACATTTAAGCTTAGTTTAATAAGAGTTGGCTATAGCATGTATTTTGGGTGAGATTTAACTCATAATTGAACCTGGGTATGTGGCTGATCCTTTGGGATCAGTAGAATCTTTTCTTTTATATGATGAAGTAAGATTTTCAGAAATCATCATCATACCTGACTGGTGTGTCTGGACGGAGGCCTGAGACTGGGTACTTTAAGGGAACTGCGTGGTTTAAACTTCTAAGTAACCAGTGAGGTACTACAGAAGCTGTTTTGTGCTGGCTTGGTAAATCTAAGTATTGAAATAACCAGCAGTGTTTGGGATTTGTCTGCCCTGTTTTGTTTGCAGTTCTCCCTGATTGAGTGACCTCAGCTGGCCCCCACAGGCAGCACCGTCACATCTACATCCAGGCTGTAGGGGTCCGGGGGATCTTAGGGGCCTTGGGGTGCACAGATACCTATGTCCAGGCCGTAGGGGTCCCGGGGGGGGCTTAGGGGGTTCGTGGAGTGCACATATTCCTAAATCCAGGCTGTAGTGGTACCAGGGGGGCTTATGGGGTAGTGGGGGGTATAGATACCTACATCCAGGCTGGCGGAAACCTTGGAGACTTAGGGGATTTTTGGTGGCCCAAGATACCTATGTCCAGACTGTAGGGGTATCAGGGGGTTCGGGTGGGCACAGATACGTATGTCCAGGCTGTATCGGTCCGGGGGGGGGGTTAGAGGTTTCGTGAGTGGCACAGATATCTACGTCCAGATTGTAGATGTCCCGGTGGGGTTGGGGGGTTGGGGGGGTACAAATACCTACGTCCAGGCTGTAGGGGTTCCTGGGGGGTTAGGGGGTTTCTGAGGGGCACATATACCTACATGCACACTGGAGTGTCCCAGGGGGCTTCTGGAGTCTATATGGGGCACAGATACCAAAGCCCTAGGTGTATAGGTCCCTGAGGGGCTTAGGGAAGTTGTGGGGGCACAGATTCCTAATTTCAGGCTGGAGGGGTCTCCAGGGGTCTTAGGTGTTTGGTGGGGGGCACAGACACCTACGTCCAGGCTGCAGGGCCCCGGAGGGGCTTAGGGTCTGTCACGGAGTGTGGGGGAGTCCGGTCCTACACCCCTTTTCCTGGGACTCACAGTGACTCTCAGCCAGCCAGTATAACAGAAGGTTTATTGGACAACAGGAGCGAAGGATACAGCAGAGCTTGGAGGCACAAGCAGGACCCCGTAATCAAGTCCTTCTGGGAGTTCAGGAAACTTAGTTCCCAGTTTGGGATTCCCTGAATTCCAACCACCCAGACCAAAACCGAAACTGAACTAAACCACCTCCCTCCAGCCGGCCCCTTCCTGTGTCCAGCTTCGTGGGCAAAGGTGCTGACCCACTCCCCCCTGCCTAGCTCAGGTTACAGGCTGAGCACGTATCCAGTCCTAAAGTCACCACCCGCTCTCCCATCCCCCACACAGACAGTCCCTACTCCATCACAGTAATGCCCAGAGCATTTCCCGCATGGACCAACAGTGACACCGTGTGGCCACGCAGGGTAATGCCCAGAGCATTTCCTGCATGGAGCAACAGTGACATTGTATCAGAGGAGTAGCCGTGTTAGTCTGGATCTGTAAAAGCATCAAAGAGTCCTGTGGCATCTTATAGACTAACAGACGTTTTGGAGTATGAGCTTTCATGGGTGAATACCCACATGGACTTTTTTTGAGGGTCAAAATGACAGTCTGGACCTCTACATTGAATGCTTCCGCAGACGTGCACAGGCAGAAATTGTGGAAAAACATCATCTCTTGCCTCATAACCTAAGTCGTGCAGAACGCAATGCCATCCACAGCCTCAGAAACCACCCAGACATTATCATCAAAGAGGCTGACAAAGGAGGTGCTGTTGTCATCCTGAACGGGTCTGATTACCAAAAGTAGGCTGCCAGACAACTCTCCAACACCAAATTCTACAGGCCACTTCCCTCAGATCCCACTGAGGAATACACTAAGAAACTGCACCATCTACTCAGGACACTCCCTAAACTAACACCGGAACAAATCAACATACCCTTAGAGCCTCGACCAGGGTTATTCTATCTACTACCCAATATCTACAAACCCGGAAATCCTGGATGCCCCATTATCTCGGGCATTGGCACTCTCACTGAAGGACTGTCTGGATATGTGGACTCTCTACTCAGACCCTATGCCACCAGCACTCCCAGCTATCTCTGTGACACCACTGATTTCCTGAGGAAACTACAACGCATTGGTGACCTTCCAGAAAACACCATCCTAGCCACCATGGATGTAGAGGCTCTCTACACGAACATCCTACACATAGATGAAATACAAGCTGTCAGGAACAGTATCCCTGATGATGCCACAGCACAACTGGCTGCAGAGCTCTGTGCCTTTATCCTCACACACAACTATTTCAAATTTGATGACAGTATATATCTCCAGATCAGTGGCACAGCTATTGGCACCCGCACGGCCCCACAACATGCCAATATTTTTATGGCCGACCTGGAACAACGCTTCCTCAGCTCTCGTCCGCTCATGCCCCTTCTCTACCTACGCTACATTGATGACATATTCATCATCTGGACCTATGGGAAGGAGTCTCTGGAAAAATTCCACCATGATTTCAACAGCTTCCACCCCACCATCAACCTCAGCCTGCACCAATCAATACGGGAGGTCCACTTCCTAGACACCATGGTGCAAATAAATGATGGTCACATTACCACCACCCTATACTGAAAACCTACTGACCGCTATGCCTAACTTCATGCCTCCAGATTCCATCCCGGGCATATCGCACGATCCATTGTCTACAGCCAAGCACTGAGGTACAACCACATCTGCTCTAACCCCTCAGACAGAGACCAACACCTACAAAATCTCCACCAAGCATTCTCAAAACTACAATACCCACAAGAGGAAATAAGGAAACAGATCAATGGAGCCAGATGTATACCCAGAAGCCTCCTACTGCAAGACAAACCCAAGAAAGAAACCAACAGGACTCCACTGGCCATCACATACAGTCCCCAGCTAAAACATCTCCAACGCACCATCAGGGACCTACAACCCATCCTGGACAATGATCCCACACTTTCACAGGCCTTGGGTGGCACGCCAGTCCTCACCCACAGGCAACCTGCCAACCTGAAACATATTCTCACCAGTAACTGCACACTGCACCATAGTAACTCTAGCTCAGGAACCAATCCATGCAACAAACCTCGGTGCCAACTCTGCCCACATATCTACACCAGCGACACCATCACAGGACCTAACCAGATCAGCCACGCCATCACCGGTTCATTCGCCTGCACGTCCACAAATGTAATATACGCCATCATATGCCAACAATGCCCCTCTGCTATGTACATCGGCCAAACTGGACAGTCGCTACAGAAAAGCATAAACGGATACAAATCAGATATTAGGAATGGCAATATACAAAAACCTGTAGGAGAACACTTCAACGTCCCTGGCCACACTATAGCAGACTTTAAGGTGGCCATCCTGCAGCAAAAAAACTTCAGGACCAGACTTCAAAGAGAAACTTCTGAGCTTCAGTTCATCTGCAAATTTGACACCCTCAGCTCAGGATTAAACAAAGACTGTGAATGGCTTGCCACTTACAGAACCAGTTTCTCCTCCCTTGGTTTTCACACCTCAACTGATAGAACAGGGCCTCATCCTCCCTGATTTTACTACCTCATTATCTCTAGCTTGCTTGCATATATATACCTGCCCCTGGAAATATCCACTACATGCATCTGACGAAGTGGGTATTCACCCACGAAAGTTCATGTTCCAAAACGTCTGTTAGTCTATAAGGTGCCACAGAACTCTTTGCTGCTTTTACAGATCCAGATTAACACGGGCTACCCCTCTGATAAGTGACACCATGTGGCCACACAGAGTATTGCACAGAGCATTTCCTGCATGTAGCAACAGTGACACTGTGTGGCCACACAGGGTAATGCACAGAGCATTTCTCTCATAGAGGAACAGTGACACTGTGTGGCCACGCAGGGTAATACACAGAGCATCACACCTATGTAAAGGCTGTAGAGCTCCCTGGGGGGCTTAGGGGTCGTGGGAGGCACAGACAGCTACGTCTAGGCTATAGGGATCCTGGGGGGGCTTAAGGGTTTGTGAGGGGCACAGATACCTTCTTCCATGCAAGGGGGTCCTGGGGGACTTAGGGGGTTCGTGTTGGGCACAGATACCTGCGTCTAGGCTTGAGGGGTTCCGGAGGGCTAAGGGGGGTTGTGGGGATCTCAGATAACTATGTCGAGGCTGGAGGGGATTAGCTGTATTGGGGGGGGAACAGATACCTACGTCCCGATTGTAGGTGGCCCTGGGTACTTTAGGCGTTTTGTGGAGGTCACAGATACAAACATCCATGCTGTAGGGGTCCCGAGGGTCTTTGTGGGGTTCTGGGGGTCACAGATACCTACCTACAGGCTGGAGGGGTCCTCTGGGTCTTAGGGGGTTTGTGGGGCACACAGATGCCTACATCTGGGATTGCGGGTTCCCTGGGGGGCTTAGAGGTTTGTGGGGAGCACAGATACCTTTATCCAGCCTAGATGGGTCCCAGTGGGATTAAGGGTTGTGGGGGGCACAACCTATGTAAGAAGAAGCAGGATGAACTCTACCCTGACATCTTGTGGTGAATTATGGCAAGTGTGGAAAAGAATTTCAGGGTCTGATTGTGTTTGCATAGCCACACCCACTGTGCCTGACATGGCCACGGCAGCCTGCGATGGTTGCTTTGGCAGCTGTGGTATCTCCAGTTTATTTGTTCTTGGGGCATGAGATGTGGAGTGTTGTCACCTTGATTTTGTGTATGAGGAACTGTGAAACTGCTTTGAGACGGTGATTCTCTCCATCAGTTGAGTGGCACTCGCTAGACAAGGGAGTGGGCTCCTTGGGTGACCCAGAAACATCAATTGCATCGTTTTCTTTTTTAACAGTTGAATAACAGAGATGGTTTTTGATTCTCTTAAGAGTTGAAGTTCCAAGTTTCTGAACTGAAATCTCTGAAAAGCTGTGCTAGCTAATAGGGAAGTATGAAGTTATATAGCGAGCAGAACAACTGACGGAGAAGAGCGGTTTGTGGTATGGTTGGAATAGTCCATAGAGTGAGGTGAGCAGAGCAGTTTTTTGGGATAGTTGCAGCAGATCACAAGTTGGCTGGCGAAACAGAGCAGCTGGTGGGAAAGGCGGAAGTAAAATCCCATAGAGAGGCAGGGCAGTCGGCAGTGGACCATGTAAGGCTCCCCTTTCTACCCAGGCTGGTGGAGGAAAACCCTGCAGAAAGACTCTTTAACTCTGGGGTTGTAGGACTGTGGGTGATTTTAGGGTTGCTGGACTCTTGAAACATTTGAGGTATCGGACTTTGGAGTCTTGGGGGTGATTTGGGGATTACTGGACTCAAGATCCCAGGGAAAAGGACACGGCCTAGTGAGGTGTTTTTCCAATTTAATGCTATGTTGTTTATCTCACATTATTAAATGTTTTCTGCTACAGCCAGACTCTGTGCTTTTGATAGGTGAAGTATTCCCTCTTTGAGGCACCTAGGGGTGCGTATGTAAAATTTTCCCAGGTCACTGGGTGGGGGCTCGAGCTGGTTTGCATTACATTGTAGGGAAGGGACTCCTATGTATTGAATCCAGTCCTTACTGCTATCAATTCAGTCTGGCAGAAGGGTTCAACCTATATCCAGGCTGTAGGGGTCCCTGGGGGGCTTAGGGGGCTCGTGAGGGGCACAGACATTTAGGTCCATGCTGTAGGGGTCTCTGGGGGGCTCAGGGGTTTGGTGAGGGGCACAGATACCTACGTCCAGGCGGCAGGGATCCCAGTGGGGCTTAGGGGGTGTCACAGAGTGTGGTGAGTGTGTCCACCCCTCTTCCTGGGACACACAGTGACTCAGCCAGCCAGTAAAACAGAAGGTTTTTCTGGTCAACAGGAACGAAGGATACAGCAGAGCTTTTGGGCACAACCAGGACCCCTCAATCGAGTCCTTCTGGGGGTTCAGGAAGCTTAGTTCCCAGCTTGGGATTCCCTGAATTCCAACAACCCAGCTCCAAACCAAAATTGAACTAACTCCATCCAGCCGGCCCCTTTCATTGTCCAGCTTCCCGGGCAAAGATGCTGACCCCCTTCACCCTGCCTGGCTCGAGTTACAGGCTTAGGTCCTGTCCCTCACCTAAAGTCACCTGCTGCTCTCCCATCCCCCACACAGACAGTCCCCACTCCATCACAGTAATGCACAGAGCATTTCCAGCATGAAGCAACAGTGACACCATGTGGCCACGCAGGGTAATGCACAGAGCATTTCCCATATGGAGCAACAGTGACACCGTGTGGCCACGCAGGGTAATGCACAGAGCATCACACCTATGTAGAGGCTGTAGAGATCCCTGGGGGGCTTAGGGGTCATGGGAGGTACAGATAGCTATGTCCAGGCTGGAGGCATTCCGGGGGGGCTTAAGGGGGTTCGTAGGGTCTCAAATAACTATGTCCAGGATGGTCGGGACCCTGGGGGATTTAGGGGGGTTGTGGGGGGCATAGGTACTTGCGTCCAGGCTGCAGAGGTCGTGGTGGGGATTAGGGGCTTCGTAGAGGACACCAATACCTACGTCTGGGCTGGAGAGGTCCCTGGACGGCTTAGGGAGTTATGGTGAGCACAATGTTCCCTGGGGGCTTAGGGACTTGGTGAGGGGCACAGATACCTATGTATGTCTTGGAGGGGTCCCTGGGGGGGCTTAGTGGTATTGTAGGGGACACAGATACCTACGTCCAGGCTATAGGGATTCTGGGGGGGCTTAGAGCATCAGGGGGGCACAGATATCTACATCCAGGCTGGAGGGGTCCCGGGGGGCTTAGGGGGTTTGTGGGGGCACAGATATGTACGTCCGGGCTAGAGAGGTTCCGGGGAGGATTAGGGGCTTTTGCGGACAGCCGAGATACCTAACTCCAGGCTTTAGGGGTCCCTGGGGGCCTTAGGGTTTTTTGGGAGGCACAGATATCTATGTGCAGGTTGGAGTGGTTCCTGGGGGGCTTAGGGGGTTCCTGGGGGGCACAGATACCTAGGTCCATGCTGTAGGGGTCCCTGGGTGGATTAGGGGTTTTCTGGGGGGCACAGATACATATGTCTAGGCTGTAGGGGTTCCTGGGAGGCTTAGGGGGTTTCTGGGGGGAAGAGAAACCTACGTGCAGGCAATAGGGCTTACAGGGGGAATTAGTGTGTTGAGGGGGCACAGATACCTTGGTCCTGGCTGGAGGGTTCCCGGGGGGCGGGGGCTTAGGCAGTTTGTGAGGGGCACAGATACCTGCATTCAGGCTGGAAGGGTCCTTGGGGGGCTAAGAGGGTTTCTGGTGGACACAGATACCTCCCTCCAGGCTGGAGGGTCCCTGGGGGGCTTAGTGGGTTTGAGGGGGGCACAGATGCCTAAGTCCAGGCTGGAGAGGTCCAGGGGGGTCTTATGGTGTTCGGGGGGGTACAGATACTTATCTCTAGGCTGTAGGGGTCCCTGGTGGGCTTAGGGGGGTTTGGGGGGCCTCAGATACTTAAGTCCATGCTGTAGGCATCCCTACAGGTGCTTATGGTTTCGTGGGGTGCACAGATACTTATGTCCAGGCTGTAGGAGTCCCAGGGGGGCTGTGGGGGTACTCACTCACTCACTCACTCACGCTCGTCACCCCAATCGGGGTATGGGCCGCCAACAACAGATCTCCAGAGTCCTCTATCCTAGGCCATTCGTTCTAACTGGTTCCAGGTATAGCCCATTTTTTTTAATATCAGCCTGAAGGTCATGTCGCCAGGTGTTTCTTGGACAGCCTCTTTTCCGCTTGCCTTGGGGGTTCCACCGTAGTGCCTGTCTGGTGCCTCACGTTCCATGTGCCTATGGTAATCCTCCTGGTTGCAAGAAGGGTTATCGGCTTAGTGGCTTCCTCATGGCTTTTACCACCCAGCGTCATGCATCTTCGAATTGAAGACCCTTCCTTTTCCAGGGTAAAAGTCTCTGTTGTCTCTATTGTTGGAGTTTCTGTAGCAGGTTGATTTTTTATGAGGTGGAGTTGCTAGCCCCACGCCCAACCCTCCTCCTTTATCCTGACTTGGGACAGACAGATGGCCCCAAAGGACCTCTCTGGTGGAGTTTGTGGGGGTACAGATACCTACATGTAGGCTGGAGGGGTCCTGAGGGGTATAGGAGGTTTCTGGGGGACACAGATACCTAGGTCCAGGCTGTCGGTGTCACAGGGAGATTAGGCGGTTCACTGGGGGCTCAGATACATCCAGGCTGGATGTGTCCCGAGGAGCTTAGGGGTTCGTGGGGTGCTCAGACACCTGTGTCCAGGCTGTAGGGATCTCTGGGGCTTAGGGGGTTCGTGGGGGTCACAGATAGGTACATGCAGGCTGAAGGGGTGGCTGGGGCATTTAGGGGGGTTGTGGGCACATATACCTATGTCCAGGCGAAAGGGGTAATGGGGGTGCTTAGGGGATCGGGGAGGACACAGATACCTATGTCCAGGGTCTAGGAGTCCCGAGGGGATTGGGGGTAGAGGTGGAAACAGATGCCTAACTCCTAGCTGGAGGGGTCCTAGGTGGTTTAGGAGGTTTGTTGGAGTCACAGATACCTACATCCAGGCTGTAGGAGTTCCTGGGGCATTAGGGGGTTTCTGGTTGTCACAGATACCTACGTGCAGACTGGAGGGGTTCCGGAGGGCTTAGGAGATTTATGGGGTGCACAGATACCAACGTCCTGGCTGTAAAGGTCCCTGGGGGGCTTTGCGGGTTCGTGAGGGGCACAGATACCTATATCCAGGCTGTAGGGATTCCCGTGAGGATTAGGGGGTTTATGGGGGGCACAGATACCAACGTCCTGGCTGTAAAGGTCCCTGGGGGGCTTTGCGGGTTCGTGAGGGGCACAGATACCTATATCCAGGCTGTAGGGATTCCCGTGAGGATTAGGGGGTTTATGGGGGGCACAGATACCAACGTCCTGGCTGTAGATGTTCCTGGGGTGCATAGAGGGTCTGTGGTCGCACATAACCCTACATCCAGGCTGTCGGGGTCCCGTGGGGGATTAGGGGGTTCGTGGAGAGCTCAGATACCTACGTCCAGGTTGGAGATGTCCTGGGAAGGATTAGGGAGTTTCTGGGGTGCACAAATACCTATCTCCAGGCTGTAGGGGTCCCTGTGGGCCTTACGGGTTTGTGGGGGGCAAAGATAACTATCTCCCATCTTTAGGGGTAGCTGGGGAGGCTTAGATGGTTTGTGGGGGGCCCAAATACCTACATCCAGGCTCGAGAGGTCCCTGGGGGGCTTATAGGGTTCGTGGGTGGCACAGATACCTACATCCAGACTAGAGAGGTGGCTGGGGGGTTTAGGGAGGTTGTGGGAGCACAGATACCTAACTTCAGGCTATAGAGGTCCCAGGGGTGCTTAGAGGTCGGGGCGGGCACAGATACCTACGTCCAGGCTGTAGGGGTCCCGGGGAGCCTTAGGGGATCGTGGGGGGGCACAGATAGCTAACTTCAGGCTATAGGGGTCCCAGGGGTGCTTAGGAGGTGGGGAGGGCTATGTCCAGCCTGTAGGGGTCCCTTGGGAGGCTTAGGGGATTGTGGGGGTAAAGATACCTACATCCTCGCTGAAGGAGTCCTCAGGGGGTTCGTGTGGGTCAGAGATACCTACGTCCAGGCTGTAGGGGTCTTGGAAGGCTTAGGGGGTTTCTGGAAGTCACAGATACCTCCGTGCAGACTAGATGGGTCCCGGGGGGATTAGAAGGTTTATGGGATGCACAGATGACAACTTCCAGGCGGTACAGGTCCCTGGGGGGCTTAGGGTGTTGTGAGGGGCACAGATACCTATGTCAAGGCTGGAGGGGTCCCTGGAGGGCTTAGCAGTTCATGGGGGCACAGATACCTACGTCCAGCTGAGCTTTTCCCTGGGGGCAGCCTGCGTGCAGCTGCGATCAGCTGTTTGCTGGGCAGTCTCCGCTCAGCTGCTCCCCCCTCCCTGCTCCTGCGGGGGCTGAGTGATTCCCCCCCAAACAGCTTCAGGGTTCGGGGTGGGAGGTTAGGGGGAGGAGAAGAAGTACAATATGGTAATAACAGTAATAAAGATAATTACTGCATCCAGGAGAGGTGAAGCATTTTAGAACTCATTACTCAAAGACCTGAATTTAATCAAAAGACAGAAATAAAATGATGAAATGCACAGACCTGTTAAAAAGCTCCCGAAACGGGAACTTCAGCCCCACATCTTCTGCCAGGGTCCAGGGATTCTCCTCCCTGCCCCAGGGTGGCTCATCTCCCCCTCCATCCCCCCCAGTGCAGCTCCTGCTGGGGTCTGGGCTTCTCCCCCACCCCGCCTCCCAACCCTGCGTGGCTTCTCCTCCCCTGCCCCAGCTTGGCGCTTCTCCCCCTCCCCACTGCAGCTCCTGCTGGGGTCTGGGCTTCTCCTCCCCCCGCCCCCTCCCCAGCGTGGCTCCAGCCCAGTTCGGGACTTCTCCTCCTTCACTCCAGCTGGACTCCTCTCCCCCCCCGCCCCCTGCCAGTATCTGTAGCTTCTCCTCCCTCCAACCTCCCACTGCCCCCAGCCCCAGCCTAGCCAGGCTCCCTGGGGCACCCGATGCTGCTGTGGCCGGAGCCGAGCCTGGTGGGCAGGGAGCAGTGATTCACACGGAGGCCATGGCAGAGCCATCACCCCGAGAGGTGAGGGACAGCCCCAGGGAGCAGGGCGGGCTGTGCTGCTGCTGGACCCGCACCCCCACCCACCCGACCCCTGAGGCTGTTTATGTGGGGGACTCACTCAGACCCCGCAGGAGCAGGGAGGGGGAGCAGCTGAGCGGAAATTGCCCAGAAAACAGCTGATCGCAGCTGCGCGCAGGCTGCCCCCAGGGAAAAGCTCAGCTGGACATAGGTATCTGTGCCCCCATGAACCACTAAGCCCTCCAGGGACCCCTCCAGCCTTGACATAGGTATCTGTGCCCCCCACAACCCCCTAAGTACCCCAGGGACCTGTACAGCCTGGAAGATGTCATCTGTGCACCCCATAAACCTCCTAATCCCCCCGGGACCCGTCTAGTTTGCACGGAGGTATCTGTGACCTCCAGAAACCCCCTAAGCCCCCCAAGACCTCTACAGCCTGGACGTAGGTATCTCTTACCCACACGAACCCCCTGAGGACTCCTTCAGCCAGGATGTAGGTATCTTTACCTCTACAACCCCCTAAGCCCCCCAAGGGACCCCTATAGCCTGAAGTTAGGTATCTGTGCCCCCCACAATCCCCTAAGGTGCCCACGGGACCCCTACAGCCTGGACGTAGGTATCTATGACCCCAACAAATGCACTAAACCCCCAGGGAGCCATCCAGTTTGTACATAGGTATTTCTGCCCCCCACAACCCCCAATCCCCTCGGGAACCCTACAGCCTGGACATAGGTATCTGTGCCCGCCCCGACCTCTAAGCACCCCCGAGACCTCTATAGCCTGAAGTTAGGTATCTGTGCTTCCACAACTTCCCTAAGGCTCTCAGCCACCCCTCTAGCCTGGACATGGGTATTTGTGCCACCCACGAACCCTATAAGCCCCCCAGGGACCTCTCGAGCCTGGATGTAGGTATTTGGGCCCCCCACAAACCATCTAAGCCTCTCCAGCGACCTCTAAAGGTGGGAGACAGTTATCTCTGCCCCCCACGAAGCCGTAAGGCCCACAGGGACCCCTACAGCCTGGAGATAGGTATTTGTGCACCCCAGAAACTCCCTAATCCTTCCCAGGACATCTCCAACCTGGACGAAGGTATCTGAGCTCCCCACGAACCCCCTAATCCTCCACGGGACGCCGACAGCCTGGATGTAGGGTTATGTGCCACCTCAGGCCCTCCATGCACCCTAGGAACATCTACAGCCAGGACGTTGGTAACTATGTCCCCCATAAACCCCCTAATCCCCCCGGGAACCCCTACAGCCTGGACATAGATATCTGTGCCCCCCACGAACCTGCAAAGCCCCCCAGGGACCTTTCTAGCCAGGACATTGGTATCTGTGCAGCCCATAAATCTCCTAAGCCCTCCGGGACCCCTCCAGTCTGCATGTAGATATCTGTGACCTCCAGAAACCCCCTAACGCCCCAGGAACCCCTACAGCCTGGAATTAGGTATCTGTGACTCCAACAAACCTCCTAAACCACCCAGGACCCCTCCAGCTAGGACGTAGGCATCTGTTCCTCCCTCTACCCCCAATCTCCTCGGGACCCCTAGACCCTGGACATAGGTATCTGTGTCCGTCCCGATCCCCTAAGCTCCCCCATTATCCTTTTAGCCTGGACGTAGGTATCTGTGCTCCCACAACCCCCCTAAATGCCCCAGCCACCCCGTCAGCCTGGATGTACCTATCTGTGTCCCCCAAGAATTCCCTTAGCCTCCAGGGATCCCTACAGCCTGGACTAAGGGTGTCTGAGCACCCCATGAACCCCCTAAGCTCCTCGGGACACATCCAGCCTGGATGTATCTGAGCCCTCAGTGAACTGCCTAATCTCCCTGTGACACCGACAGCCTGGACCTAGGTATCTGTGCCCCCCACAAACCCCCTTTAGCCCCCAGGACCCCTCCAGCCTAGATGTAGGTATCTGTACCCCCATAGCCCCCCTGGGACTCCTACAGTCTGGAGGTTCTTATCTGTGCCCCCCACGAAACCCCAACCCCCCCCGGACCCTTCCAGCCTTGACATAAGTATCTGTGCACCCCAATAACCCATAAGCATCTGTAGGGACGCCTACAGCATGGACTTAGGTATCTGGGGCCCCCCAAAACCCCTTTAGCCCACCAGGGACCCCTACAGCCTAGAGATAAGTATCTGTGCCCCCTGAACCCACTAAAACCAACCTGTAGCCCTCCAGCCTGGACTTAGGTATCTGTGCCCCCCAAGAACCCGCTAAGCCTGCCAGAGACCCTCCAGCATGGATGGAGGTATCTGTGCCCCGCACAATCCCTAAGTGCCGAGGAACCCCTCCAGCCTGGAGGTGGGAATCTGTGCCCACTAGAAACCCCCTTAGCCCACCAGGGACCCCTCCAACCTGGATGCAAGTATCTGTGCCCCTCACAAACTGCCTAAGCCCCCCACCCTGGGAACCCTCCAGCCTGGACCTAGGTATCTGTGCCCCCCAACACACTAATTCACCCTGGAAGCCCAATTGCCTGGACGTAGGTATCTCAGCCCCCCACAAACCCCCTAAACCTCCCAGGGACCCCTACAGCCTAGACGTATGTATCTGTGCCTCTCAGAAAACCCCTAATCCACCCCAGCAACCCCTACAGCATGTACCTAGGTATCTGTGCCCCCCAGGAGCCCCCTAAACCCCCCAGGAACCACTTCAACCTGCACATAGATATCTATGCTTCCCAAAAGAACCCTAAGCCCCCCAGGGACCCCTAGAGCTTGGAGATAGGTATCTCTGCCATCCGCACACCCCTCTAATCCTCCCCGGAACCTCTCTAGCCTGGACGTACATATCTGTGCCCCTCACAACCCGCCTAAGTCCCCCGGGACCCCTCCAGTCTGGATGTTGGTATCTGTGCCCCCCCAATTCCCTAAGCCCCCCCAGAATCCCTATAGTCTTGACATAGGTATCTGTGTCCCCTACAATACCAAGCCCCCCCAGGGATCCCTCCAGGACATACATAGGTATCTGTGCCCCTCACCAAGTCCCTAAACCCCCACGGATCACTGTGCTCACCACAAACCCCAAAGCCATCCAGGGACTCCTCCAGCCCAGACATAGGTATTGGTGTCCTCCACGAAGCCCCTAATCCCCACCAGGACCTCTGCAGCCTGGATGCAAGTACCTATGCCCCCCACAACCCCCTAACTCCCCCAGGGTCCCGACCATCCTGGACATAGGTATCTGTGACTCTACGAACCCCCTTAAGCCCCCCAGAATACCTCCAGCCTGGTCGTAGCTATCTGTACCTCCCATGACCCCTAAGCCTCCCAGAGATCTCTACAGCCTCTACGTAGGTGTGATGCTATGTGCATTACCCTGCATGGCCAGAGGGTGTCACTGTTTCTCTATGAGAGAACTGCTCTGTGCAATACCCTGGGTGGCCAGAGGGTGTCACTGTTGCTCCATGCGGGAAATGCTCTGTGCATTACCCTGTGTGGCCACACGGTGTCACTGTTCCTCTATGAGAGAAATGCTCTGTGCTTTACCCTGCATGGCCACACGGTGTCACCGTTGCTCCGTGATACAAATGCTCTGTGCATTACCTTGCGTGGCTACATGGTGTGTCTGTTGCTCCATGCAGGAAATGCTCTGGACATTACTGTGATGGAGTAGGGACTGTCTCTGTGGGGGATGGGAGAGCAGGGGGTGACTTTAGGTGAGGGACAGGACCTAAGCCTGTAAGTCGAGCTAGGCAGCGGGGAGGGGGTCAGCACCTTTGCCTGGGAAGCTGGACAGAGGAAGGGGCTGGCTGGAGGGAGTTAGTTCAGTTTTGGTTTGGAGCTGGGTTGTTGGAATTCAGGGAATCCCAAACTGGGAACTAAGCTTCCTGAACCCCGAAAAGGACTCGATTGAGGGGTCCTGGTTGTGCCCAAAAGCTCTGCTGTATCCTTCTCTCCTGTTGGCCAAAAAACCCATCTGATTTACTGGCTGGCTGAGTCACTGTGTGTCCCAGGAAGAGGGGTGCAGGGTCGGATTCCCCCACACTCCGTGACCTAAATATCTGTGCCCCCCACGAACCCCCTAAGCCTCCCAGGGACCCCTTCAGCCTGGAAGTAAGTGGAACCCTTCTGCCAGGCTGAATTGATAGCAGCAAGGACTGGGTTCAATACATAGGGGTCCCTTCTCTACAACGTAATGGAAACCAGCTCGAGCCCTCATCCAATGACATGGGGAAAATTTACATACACACCCTTAGGTGCCTCAAAGAGGCAATACTTCCCCTCTCACAAGCACAGAGTCTGGGGTAGCAGAAAATGTTTAATAACGTGAGATAAACAACATAGCATAAAATTGGGAAAACACCTCAACTAAGCCATGTCCTTTTCCCTGGGCTCTTGAGTCCAGCAATCCCCAAATAACCCCAAGACTTCAAAGTCCGATACCTCAAATGTTTCAAGAGTCCAGCAACCCCAAAATCACCCACAGTCCCACAACCCCAGAATTCAAGACTGTATCTGCAGGGTTTTTCCCCCTGCCAGCCTGAGTAGAAAGGGGTACCTTAATGGTCCACTGCCGACTGCCCTGCATCTCTGTGGGATTCTGCTTCCGCCTTCCCCACCAACTGCTCAGCTCCGTCCACCAGCTGCTCTGCTCCACCAGCCGACCTGTGATCTGCCTTAACTGTCTTAAAAAACTGCTCAGCTCACCTCACTCCATGGGCCACTCCAACCATCTCACAAACTGCTCCTCTCCGTCAGCTGCTCTGTTCTGCAACATAGGTTCAGACTCCCCCACTGGCTAACACAGCTCTTTAGTGATTTCAGCTCAAGAACCTAGAACTTCAATTGCTAAAAGAATCAAAAAACAATTCTACTATTCAAGTGCTAAAAGAAAAGAAAAATGCAATTCATGTTTCTGACTCACCCAAGGAGCCCACTCCCTTGTCTAGCGAGTGCCACTCAATTGATGGTGAGAATCCCTGTCTCAAAGCAGTTTCACAGTTCCTCATCCACACAATCAGGGTGACAACACTCCACATCTCATGCCCCAAAAACAAATAAACTGGGGATACCAGAGCTGCCAAAGCAGCCATCCCAGGCTGCCGTTGCCTTGTCATGCGGGGTGGGTGTGCCAATGCAAACACGATCAGCCCCTGAAATTCTTTTCCACACTTGCCATAATTCACCTCAAGATGTCAGGGTAGAGCTCATCCTGCTTCTGCTTACATAGGTATCTGTGCCCCCCACAACCCTCTAATCCCACTGGGACCCATCTAGGCTGGATAAAGGTATCTGTGCTCCCCACAAACCTCTAAGCCCCCCAGGGAACCCACAAGCCCAGATGTAGGCATCTGTAAGCCCCACAAACCCCCTAAGACTCACAGGATCCCTCCAGCCTGTAGGTAGGTATCTGTGACCCCCAGAGCCACACAAAGACCCTCAGGACCCCTACAGCATGGATGTTTGTATCTGTGACCGCTACAAAGCACCTAAGCTACCCAGGGCCCCCTACAATCGGGACATCGGTATCTGCTCCCCCCAACACACCTAATCCCCCCCGAGACCCCTCCAGCCTAGACGTAGGTATTTCTGACCCCACAACCCTCCTAAGACCCCCAAAACCCCTCCAGCCTAGACGCAGGTATCTGTGCCCCTCACAAACCCCTAAGGCCCACCAGGATCCCTATAGCCTGGACGTAGGTATCTGTGCACCCTCACGAACCCACTGATTCTCCTAGTGACCCCAACAGCATGGACGTAGGTATCTGTACCTCAAAATGCCCCAAAGCAACCCGAGGACCCCTACAGCCTCGAAATTGGTATCTGTGCCCCCCACAACTCCCAAATACCCCCAGAACCCCTCCAGCCTGGACGTAGATATTTTTGACCTCCAGGAAACCCCTAAGCCCTCACCAGGGCTTCTCCAGCCTGGACATGCATATCTCTGCCTCCGACAAGGCCCCTAAGACCCATAGGGCCCCCACCAGCCTGGTTGTAGCTATGTGTACCACACACAAACCCCCTAAGCTCCCCAGGGCCTCCTCCAAGCAGGACGTAGGTATGTGCACAACCACAACCCATTAAGTCCCCCAGGGATCCCTCCCCACCATGCATAGGTTTCTGTGCCCCTCACCAACTCCCTAAACTCCCAGGGACCACTACAGCTCGGACGTATGTGTCTGTGCTCACCACAACGACCTAAGCCGTCCAGAGACCTCTCCAGCCCGAATGAAGATATTTGTGTCCCCTATGAAGCCCCTAATCCCCACCGGAATGTCTCCAATCTAGACGTAGCTATCTGTGCCCCCACGACCCCTAAGCCCCCCAGGGATCTGTATAGCCTCTACATGGGTGTGATGCTCTGTGCATTACCCTGCGTGGCCACACGGTGTCACCGTTGCTCCGTGAGGGAAATGCTCTGTGCATTACACTGTGTGGCCACAAGGTGTCACTTTTGCTCCATGTGGGAAATGCTCTGTGCATTACACTGTGTGGCCACACGGTGTCACTGTTGCCCCATGCGGGAAATGCTCTGGGCATTACTGTGATGGAGTAGGAACTGTCTGTGTGGAGGATGGGAGAGCGGGTGGTGACTTTAGGACCGGACACGTGCTCAGCCTGTAACCTGAGCTAGGCAGGGGGGAGGGGGTCAGCACCTTTCCCTGGGAAGCTGGACACAGGAAGGTGCCGGCTGGAGGAAGTTAGTTCAGTTTCGGTTTTGGTCTGGATGGTTGGAATTCAGGGAATCTCAAACTGGGAGCTAAGTTTCCTGAACCCCCAGAAGGACTCGATTGAGGGGTCCTGCTTGTGCCTCCAAGCTCTGCTGTATACTTCGCTCCTGTTGTCCAATAAACCTTCTGTTTTACTGGCTGGCTGAGAGTCACTGTGTGTCCCAGGAAGAGAGGTGCAGGACCGGACTCCCCCACACTCCGTGACAGACCCTAAGCCCCTACAGGACCCCTCCATCCTGAGCTTAGGTATCTGTACCCCTCACAAACCCCCTAAACCCCCCAGGGACCTATACATCCAGGACATTGGTATCTGTGCCCCATATATACTCCATAAGCCCTCCGGGATACTCCAGTGTGCACGTAGGTACATGTGCCCCTCAGAAACTCCCTAACCCCTCAGGAACCCCTACAGGCTGGATGTAGGTATTTGTACCCCCACAACCCCCCATCCCTCCACCGGGACATCTACAATCTGGGTGTAGATATCTGTGCCCCTCACAAAACCTCTAATTGCCCATGGGACTGATACAGCTTGGACATACGTATCTGTGCCCACTCGAACCCCTAAGAGCCCCTGGTACCCCTACAGCCTGGACATAGGTATCTTGGACCCCAAAAAATCCCCTAAGACTCCCAGGATGCCTCCAGCCTGGACGTAGGTATCTATGCCCCCCACAAACCCCCTAAGCCCCAATGGGACCCATAGACCCTGGAGATTGGTATCTGTGTCCCCCTCAAAACTCTCTAAGCCCCCCAGGGACCCCTACAGTCTGGACGTAGTTATCTGTGCACCTCAGGGCCCCTAAGATCCCTCGGACCCCTAAAGCCTGGATGTAAGTGTGACGGTGGTCCCTGTGGGAGCCAGCTGAGGTCACTTAATCAGAGTGAACTGCAAACAAAACAGAGCAGACAAATACCAAACACTGGTGGTGATTTCAATACTTAGATTTACCAAGCCAGCACAAAACAGCTTCTGTAGTACCTCACTGGTTTCTTAGAAGTTTAAACCACACAGTTCCCTTAAAGTACCCAGCCTCAGACCTCCGTCCAGACACACCTGTCAAATATGATGATGATTCCTAAAAATCTTACTTCAACATATAAAAAAAGAGGTTCTTCCGATCCCAAAGGATCAGCTACATACCCAGGTTCAATTATAACTTAGATCTTACCTAAAATACATGCTATAGCCAATTCTTATTAAGTAAGCTAAAATGTATTAGAAAAGAAAAGAGAGAGAGTGTTGGTTAAAAGATCAATACACATACAGACTTGAATTCAATTCTTGAGGTTCAGATACATAGTAGAGGTGAGCTTGTAGAAGCCAAAAGTCCTTTTAGAAATAGTCCATTGTCACACCTGAAAGGCTGGTGGTGGGCATTTCCCAACCTCACACCATATCTCTGTAACACACACAGAGCAAACTTCATAATTTCCCAACCAATGCTACACACACAGTCCAACACAATATTAATGTTCAACAGATCAAGACTTTTGAAATGATACCTCATCAGGCAGACTTTGTACAAACCGTATCATCATTATATGATAGTGATGAATATGGGGCTTCCAGGTGCTGCTTTGAGCACAGCGTGCCACACCTGGGCTGACATTGCAATGGAGACGTACCCTTAGAGTCCATCTCTCCTAAGATAAAGATGGTAGCATGGCCGGCCTGGGTCATCTGACTTGGGCCCATGGAGCTAAAGCTGAGGGGCTAAAAACTGTGGTGCAGATATTTGTGTTCACACTAAAGCCTGGGTTCAGAAAACCTCACCCCTCCTGGGGTCTCAGAGGTTGGGCTCAAGCCCATCTGTCTGCACTGTAATTTTATAGTCTTGCAACGGAAGCCCCATCAATCTGAGTCAGCTGGCCGGGCTTTGAGACAGGTGCTCTGGGTGTGTTAATCGCAGTGTTGACATAACATTAGGCTACGTCTCCAGTGCAATGAAACACCACGGCTGGCCTGGGTCACATTAATCAGGGTCATGCGGCTTGGGCTGTAAAGTAGCAGTGTCCGTGTCTCATCTCAGGCTCAGTCCCCTGCTCTAGGAGCCCAGGTCGGGAGGGAGATTAGCAAGTGGAAATGGTAAAACTGCATTAAGGGGACTGGACCACTGACCTACCAACTCTTAACACCCAAACTTTCAGTAACTCTGTTAGCAGTGCCTGTGAGTGTAACTTAAACCATAAGAAAAACCACACGGGGCGAGACAAAGGGTCTGTCTAGTTCCGAACCTTGTTTTCTGGCAGTTGCTAACAGAAGGTGCCCCAGAAGCCACTCAACTAAGCACCACTAGGAGTTGAACCCATGATCTCCTGTTTACAAAGCAAGTGCTGTAACCAGCTAAGCCATTTTGCCTTCTTTTACTTAAAGCATTGTGTCTGCCCACACTCGACTCTGCCAATCCCCACTGAGCCCTGACAAGCTTTGCTCGTGTTTGGATTCTGTAAAGCAGAGCAGTAGGGGAAGGTTTACTCCCAAGGTGTGTGAGTGATTATTTGGACAGGTCTACGCTAGAAAATTAGGTTGGTGTAACTACATTACTTAGATGTATAAAAACTTTACACTCCCCCAAGCAATGCAGTTATAGCAAACTGACCCCAGCATAGATAGCAGCTCAGCCGTCAGAACGTTCTGGAGCTATGAAAGGGGAGGGGCCCAGCCTCTGTAGCAGGAATGCAGGGCAGGTGAGGTCATGGCGGGCATTGTGGGATACTGGGGGAGGCCAGTTACGGTGATATAATGAACAGCAGCATTTACACTGACAATTTGTCGCTTTAAGTTTGCTGCAAAAAGCTCTAGGCCTCTCGTCGAGGTGGTTTTATTTTGTCACCAAAACAGGGCAGTTTTGTGGCCAGAGGTGGCATTGCAGTGTGTTTCCCAGCCAAAAGCTGGTGACCGAGGGAGAGTTGTGTGTTTTTCACACAACTGAGCAATACAATGATGCTAAAATAACTTTGTAGTGCAGACCTGGCGAAAGATTCACACACACACAGCTTGCAAGGAAAACGTCACCTGCTTCTCTGCTTTGTAGAATCCAAACACATGCAAAACTTTTCAGGCCCTGATGGGGATTGCAGGGAGTCAGGTGTGAGCAAACAGTGTCCCTTAGCCTTAAGCAGGCACCGTGGCTTAGCTGGCTAAAGCACTTGTTTTGTAAAAAGGAGATCCTGGGTTCAACTCCCAGGCGTGCCTTGTTGAGTAGCTCTTAGAGCACCTGGTATTGGCTACAGCCAGGGGACAAAACACAGAGCTAGATGCAGCTTCAGTCCAGTGTGACTGTTCTTATGGTTTAAATTACTCTCACAGGCACTGATAATAGAGTTACTGAAAGTTTGGGAGTTAGGAGCTGATAGGTCAGTGTTCCAGTCCATCACAGATGACCCCCTCCCTCTGGGATAGGGGCAGGTCTGAGCTCTCGCACCAAAAGACGCATTGTGGCTGCCAGAATCTGTTGGCAGCTCGTTTAGTTTACACTGAGGGTTGAGTCCTGCTTTGTGCACCTTGGGTGAGAATGAAAATCCTAAACCGCCCTTTGAAATGACAAATGCAGCAGGACGTGTTATTGTCCCTGGCCCAAAGTAGACAGATCAATGGAGAAATGCCATGACTCCAGGGTAATACTTCACTGCGGTTTTACCATTTCCACTCACTAAACTCCCTCCCAACCTTCTGGGCTCCTAGAGCAGGGGACTGAGACACGGACACTGCAACTTTACAGCCCAAGCCACATGACCCTGATTAATGTGACAGGGGCCAGTCATGGGTGCTTCATTGCACTGTAGATGTAGCCTAACGTTATGTCTATACTGTGATTAACACACCCAGGGCACCTGTCTCAAAGCCCAGGTCAGCTGACTCAGACTTACGGGGCTTGGGCTGCAAGACTAAAATTGCACTACAGAGGTATAGGCACTAGATTTGCCTTTTTCCAACCATCTGAGACCTCCCCCAGTTACCACGAGTTTTCAAAGACAATGACCAACGGCTCTGCAGTCATATCTGCCAACTCCCTCCAGACCCTCAGATGCATTAGATCCGGAACCAAGAACTTGGTCATGTCCAACTCTTCTAAACAGTCGTTAATCTGTTCTTTCACCACCGAGGGCTGCTCACCTCCTCCCCCTACTGTGCTGCCAGTGTCTGTGAAGACCGAGGCAAAAAAAGCATTGAGCACTTCAGCTTTATCCACATCATCTGTCACTAGGTTGCCTGCCCCATTCAGTAAGGGGCCCACACTTTCTCTGACCTTCTTTTTGCTAACACACCTACACAGAAATTGACTTGGAAGCCAATCAAAATAAGTTACTTTTGAAAAACAAATCATTCAAATCAACACTGGGTCAGTTTTCTCCTCTACTCTATTTCTCACACACATTCCCCCACCCCAGCCTTTGGAGTCAGGTTTTACATCAGGACATTTTAGGAGAAGGGGGGTAAGTTACATCAAAGAAGCTTTTCAGGATTAGCCCCCAATTTCCTATATTACTAACAAAAAGCCGGTACTTTACAATGTCGGGTACTGGCAAGAGTGGGTACGGTGTGCCAGCCCGGCCTGGCTTCCCCAAGCTGGTGATCTAAGGGGCCCAGGGCTCCCTGCAGAGGCCAGAGCCTCGGGCCCTTTAAATCACCGCCTGAGCCCCCCTGCCGGAGCCCCGGGGAGCAAATCACTGCCATGGAAGGCTGCTCTCTCCCACGCTACGAACACAGAGCAGGGGCAGTGGGAGCTTCCTTACACTGGGGGGCACTGTTGTCTGAACTGTGGCACTCCCTTGACACACCTTCCCCAAGGACCCACACTCACACCACCTCTCTCCCTGAGGACACACCCACAGAATACCTCTTCCCCCCAAGACTCCACCCTTTCCCCCAATCCATCATTTGTCCTAACAGCTGGTAAAGAGTGGTGGGGCCATGGCCCTCTAACCCCCCTGTTACAGCACCCCTGACACAGAGCTAAGCAGGCAGCAGTGTGTTCGTGTGACAGAGGCTGCTTTGCCAAGCTGAACCGGTGAGGGAAGCAGGGGCTGATGTTCGGGTTGTCCCCCTCCCCATGCCTCAGGACTGGTTGCTTGTGGCAGCTGGCTGAATTTAGAGACAGTGTGCCCACACACTCTCCTCTAACACACACACACCCAAACACACTCTCTATCCCACCAGGCACATTGCAGTTGAAAAGCAGCTGGCAATGTAGTAGGATTCCCACGGAACAATGGGATAGAGAAACCTGCATCATATGATGTTGTAACCGCCCGTGAGGCATTGCAAACCCTTCCAAAAGCACCTGCAGCCAGTTGCACAGCTACCCACAGTGCCCTGCTCTTTGTGGCCATCCTAGAGTCTAGCATGGATGTGCTCTGGTAACACAAGGGGCATAGTGTGGACATGCAACAGCTGTTTTAATAAAACACTTTAGAGCCACATTACCCAACAGTGTAGACACAGCGTGAGAGTGAGACAAGACCTAGCTCCCTTGAAACTAAAGCACCACAACTTCCTCTGAAGTTGGCAGGATTTGAACCTGTGCAGGGAGACCCCAATGGATTTCGAGCCCACTGCCTCAACCGCTCAGCCACAACAACTTGCATGAAATGTGTTGCTCACTATACTCTAGTTCTGTTCTCATTGAATGATCAATTTCAGTTGTTCCCTCAGACCAGCATCCACAACACACACACTGCTGTGCCATTGTGTAAGTGTGTCCCTGGCTGAACTGCAAGAATTCCTGCTCATTTCCCTTCTGGCTGGAGCATGAGGAGAGTGTGTTTGTGGTCAATGACGTTCCTGTAGATTGTTGTCCATTTCCTGCCTTGATCATTCAGACAGTTCCTTTACCATCCTATCCCCAGCGCATCAGGGATTACAACAGCAGGGGGCAGGTTTTCTCTGGGGCACTGAGCTTTGCCAGGGGGTTGGTGGCTCCTTTCTTTCCTCACCCTGGAGTAAACTCGGCTTTTTATTCCATCCTTGATGTTTCAAGGAATAACAAGAGATGACTGAGGAAAGAGGTGGGCAGGGCGAGTCTCAGTGGAGGGGCAGAGAGGTTTGGGCAGCGTGAGTCTCAGGGGAAGGGTAGAGAGGTGGGGGCAGCAGGCAGACCTTGGGGTATGGGTTGGAGAGGCACAAGGAGGCCTTCGGGGAGGAGAGGAGCAAGCAAAAGGTGGACCAGCAGGCCTCAGCCAAAAAGGAAGAGCAGGGGTGGGAAATGGCCAAATGGGAGTAAGGGCAGAGCACAAGTGGGGCCTCAGGGGGAGGAGAATGAGTCAGTGAGGTGGAGTGAGCAGGGCCACCCAGAGGATTCAGGGGGCCTGGGGCAAAACAATTTTGGGGGCCCCTTCCATAAAAAAAATGTTGCAATACTCTAGAATACTATATTTTCATGGGGGCCCTGCAGGGCCTGGGGCAAATTGCCCCACTTGCCCCCCCTCTGGGTGGCCCTGCCTATAGCCTCTTCTCATAAGTCCTCTGCCCCCTAATCATTTTTGTTGCCCTCCCCTAGACTCTCTCCAATTTGTTTCTGTAGTGGAGGGGCGAAAACTGGACGCAATGCTCTAGATATGGCCTCACCAGTGCCGAATAGAGAGGAATAATCACTTCCTTCGATCTGCTGGCAACGCTCCTACTCACCCAGCCCAATACGACCAGTTACCCATATTGAATGCAGACCCAGCAATATTTGATCAATTGGTTACTGTCCATTCAGGAGGTTCTTTCCTACCTATTCATGAAGAATGAAGATGCTCTAAGCAGAGGGGAGAGAGCTGTCCCGTCCGTGTAGTTAATCCATCTCCCCGAGAGGTGGTAGCTATGTCACTGGGGGAAGCTATGTGGGTGGGTGTGCAAGCTGTGGTGTCTCCATGTATCTATAAGTTTAATCAAACCCCATTTTTAAAAGCACTGTGGTCCGGGAAGAGAACAGGAGATCTCTGAGGCAGAGCCTGTCCTTCAAAATCTTTAATATCACAGATTTACCACCACATTAGCCATGAGGTTCTAACTCAGGAGTACAGTATTTGATTGTAAATCAAAGTCTCCTTAGTTCAAATCCCATTGCTCCCTTAAAAACCTCTTCCTTTGACAAATATAACGGGATTTCCATTATGCTGAGGAGTTCCACTGAATAGGGATCCCTGAAATGAATAGAAACACTTAATATTTTCCTGTGCAAATGCATAAAAACCTAGCAAACATGTGACTCCACTGAAATCAGTTCCAATCCTCTAAAGGATTAAAGAATCCTTACTGAGGTTGCAGGAAAAAACCATCCCAATGTGTAGAAAGAATAGTATATATGGCAGGCGACCAGCTTGGCTTAACAGTAAAATCCTTGCTGCTCTTAAATGCAAAAAAGAAGCTTCCAAGAAGTGGAAGATTGGACAAATGACAAGGGAGGAGTATAAAAATATTGCTCAGGCATCCAGGTGTGAAATCAGGAAGGCCAAATCACACTTGGAGTTGCAGCTAGCAAGAGATGTTAAGAGTAACAAGAATGGTTTCTTCAGGTATGTTAATAACATGAAGAAAGTCAAGGAAAGTGTGGGCCCCTTACTGAAAGAGGGAGGTAACATATTGGACAGAGGATATGGAAAAAGCTAATGTACTCAATGATTATTTTGCCTCTGTCTTCACAAACAAAATCAGCTCCCAGACTGCTGCACTGGGCAGCACAGCATGGGGAGAAGGTGACCAGCCCTCTATGGAGAAAGATGTGGTTCGGGACTATTTAGAAAAACTGGAGACAAGCACATATCCATGGGGCTGGATGTGCTGCATCCGAGGGTGCTAAAGGAGTTGGCGGATGTGATTGCAGAGCCATTGGCCATTATCTTTGAAAACTCATGGCGATCAGGGGAGGTCCCGGATGACTGGAAAAAGGCTATTGTAGTGCCCATCTTTAAAAAAGGGAAGAAAGAGGATCCGGGGAACTACAGGCCAGTCAGTCTCACCTCAGTCCCTGGAAAAATCATGGGGCAGGTCCTTAAGGCATCACTTCTGAAGCACTTAGAGGAGAGGAAAGTGATCAGGAACAGTCAGCATGGATTCACCAAGGGCAAGTCATGCCTGACTAACCTACTTGCCTTCTATAAGGAGATAACTGACTCTGTGGATGAGGGGGAAGTGGTGGATGTGTTATTCCTTGACTTTAGAGTAGCTTTTGATACGGTCTCCCATAGTATTCTTGCCAGCAACTTAAAGAAGTATGGGCTGGATGAATGGACTGTAAGGTGGATAGAAAGCTGGCTAGATCGTCAGACTCAACGGGTAGTGATCAACGGCTCCATGTCTAGTAGGCAACCAGTTTCAAGCGCAGTGCCACAAGGGTCGGTCCTGGGGCTGGTTTTGTTCAATATCTTCATTCATGATTTGGAGGACGGTGTGAATTGCACCCTCAACAAGTTTACAGATGACTTAACTGGGAGGAGTGGTAGATACAATGGAGGGTAGGGATAGGATACAGAGGGACCTAGACAAATTAGAGGACTGGGCCAAAAGAAACCTGAAGAGGTTCAACAAGGACAAGGGATGAGTCCTGCACTTAGGACGGAAGAATCCCATTCATTGTTACAGACTAGGGACCAAATGGTTAGGAAGCAGGTCTGCAGAAAAGGACCTAGGGGTTACACTGTATGAGAAGCTGGCTATGAGTCAACAGTGTGCCCCTGTTGCCAAGAAGGCTAATGGCATTCTGGGCTGTATAAGTAGGGGCATTGCCAGCAGATAGAGGGATGTGATCATTCCTCTCTATTCGGCATTGGTGAAGCCTCATCTGGTGTACTGTGTCCAGTTTGGGGCCCGACACTACAAGAAGGATGTGGAAAAATTGGAAAGAGTCCAGCAGAAGGCAACAAACATGATCAGGGGTCTGAAGCGCATGACTAAAGAGGAAAGGCTGAGGGAACTGGGCTTGTTTAGTCTGCAGAAGAGAAGACTGAGGGGGGTTTGATAGCCGCTTTTAAGTACCTGAAAGGGGTTTCCAAAGAGGATGGATCTAGACTGTTCTCAGTGGTAGCAGATGAGAGAACAAGGAGTAATGGTCTCAAGTTGCAGTGGGAGAGGTTTATGCTGGATATTAGGAAAAAACTTTTTCACTAGGAGGGTGGTGAAGCACTGGAATGGGATAGCTAGGGAGGTGGTGGAATCGCCTTCCTTAGAGGTTTTTAAAGTCAGGCTTGACAAAGCCCTGGCTGGTATGATCTAGTTGGGGATTGGTCCTGCTTTGAGCAGTGGATTGGACTAGATGACCTCCTGAGGTCCCTTCCAACCCTGATATTCTATGATTATATGATTAGATGCTCTAATGGTCTCGTCTGGCCATAAAGTCGACTAATTTCTGAAAAACGGAGCGTAGCATTGGGAGCAGGATCTGATGTTTTACTGTCTAGCCGGCTTACTACCTAGAACGAACACTCCTTGTGTGAGGTGAACCACACGGAATAGCTCAAACCTCCACAGTGCCTGGCCTGGGGCAGGACATTAGCACAGCAAGGGAGGGGTGTGGTAGTGACATCACAGAGGCCTTTTATAGGACCTCAGAATATTGGTCGAAGGTGGTGGGGAGGTGGTGACCTCACAGAGAGATGCTGACATCAGCCAGGCAGGACAGGGGTGAGGGACCAGGGAAACCTCAGATATCCCTGTGGCTTTGCATCAGCAAGTCTCCTTCTCCAGGTCTCTCCTTGAGGACTGATAAAGTATTCAGGTTCACGGATTTGAGTGCCAGGAGGAACCTCTTTTGAGTTTTCTCCTTCCCTTTCAGTGATTTTACTAGAAAACAGCCATCCCTGTTTAGAAGGTAAGAGCCTCCTGGAGGTTTGAAACCTGTTCAGTCTGATCCATCTGGTGAGAGTTGAATTCTAGACATGGAAAACACGAGCTTAAGGAGGCAGAATTTTATTGTGCACCTGAGATTTTGTCTCTTAGAATCACTGGGGACATAAGGGTTTGTCCTTTTTGTTTCCGCTTTTCCTCCATCCATCCTTCCCTCCTTTCTCTTCTTCTCTTGCTTCTTTTCTCCTTTTTCCTATTCCCCTCCCAACAGCAGCAGGTTTGCTTCTGTGTGTGTATGTGTGTTGCGGGGGAGTGCTCTGCAGCTAGCACAGTGAGAGATCCACCCAAAAATGTGGGACTGAAATAGTGCTTGGGCAGTGATCCCCAGCAGTCACCTGGGCCATCTTTTGGGCTCTCTGGTAAGAATCCTCAGCCTCCCATCCTCAGTCTCTATCCTGATTGGCTGAGCAGGGGGTTATTGACAGGACGGAGACTCAGGTCCATGTTGTTCTCTTTTAAGACCAAGGAAATAAGTCAGAACCAGTTCTATGTTTGACAAATTTTGTTCCTTCTCTTCATTAATTGTCTCTGAGCAGTTGATGATTCTCTCTAACATTGCAGTTCTCCTCAAATACTTGCTGAATAATTACTGTGCACTGCTGTTGGTCTGGAGCTCATCTGAGAGCACATTATTCAGGTCATTCAATGTCTGAAATTCAAGATCCGATGGTTATTTTGAAAATCAGGGCTCTTGGGTCCTATTCCCAACTCTGCCTCTGACTGGCTATGTGTTCTAAGACAAGTCAATTCTCCTTTCTCAGCCTTAGCTTCTCCCTCTTTCAAGTAGGGATAATAATGATCCGCTCTTACCTACCTCATGGTGGGTGGAGGATGGGGATCCATTGGAGAGTGTCACTAGGAGTAGTGCATAATATAAGGTGTTCTATCACGTTTACTCAGAGCAGATTCTGACTTAATAGATTAGCTGAAACAGTCTTTTTTATTTGTATTTTTTTATTTTGTAATTGTTAAGAGCAGCAACGACTTAGCTCAGACTGAAGCATCTTATCTAATTTTCAAGATCTAAGTGTCTCCTCTTTGTGTGTGATGACACAATTTAACACACTGTGACAAACAGGAGATACTTTTTGTTTTGCAACAAAATCTTTTTGCAAAGAACTTCCATCTCACTTGTTATGATTCTGAGAAACAAACTGGTTTAGTCTGAATGGGATTTTCGGACAGAAATGGTTGGAATGAAACTTTCCCAACATCTCAATTCCTGAGCTCTATCCCTGCCTCTGGGAGGATTTGTTGTCTGTTAGAACAGGAGTCTGACTGGTGGCTTCTCTTTCTGGCTCTGCCACCGCCTTGCTGTGTAGACCCTTGGGTTGGCCACCTCCCTTCTCTGTACCTCAGGCTCCTCCCATTTGTCCAATGGGAACAGGGACAGTTCTTGAATTCTGGGCAGTTGTGAGCCTGAGTGAGAGAAGGGGTGTTGAAGCCTTCTGTGAAGAAGAAAGGGGAGTTTCACGGTGTTTTAGCAAAAAGGAATTCTAAAGTTTGCTAAAGTGTCTAGTCTGTGGAAACAAGAAATGGTCGGGGCCAAACTTTTTAACCACTGCCTTTTTAAAGCCCATTCAAGGATGTGAGTCCCTATCTTTTAGGTACCTGGGGTTCTTTGCCAGCAGGAGAGAAGAGGTTCCTGCCTCCGTTTTTGTGGTCTTAACAAACTAGGTGTTGTGCCCCAGTTCTCGTCTGAGATCCGTGAAAAAGAACATCTTGCCATCCATGAACAAGACAGGACCTATCTTTCAAAGGGGAACAAAGAGACCCCTGAGACTTACAGACTAGCTAGCCTGACTGCCATAGCTGGAGAGATACTGGAATACATTCTTAAACACTCAGTTTGTCAGCAGCACCTACAGGATAATTTGGTTCTTAGGACGAGTGAGCATGGATTTGTCAAGAACAAATCATTCCAAACCGATCCTCTTTCCTTCTTCGGCAGGGTTCCGGGCCTGGTGGAGGTGGGTAAACAGTAGATGGGATCTAGCTTGGAGTTACTAAGGCTTTTGACACAGGCCCGTAGGACATTCTCAGAAGCAAACGAGAGAAATGTAGTCCAGCTGCAATCAGTGTAATGTGGGTGGAGAGCTGGTTGAAAGCCCAGACTCCAGGAGCCCTTCTCCATGTTTGGCTGTCCAACGGAGAGGGTATACCTAGTGGGTCTGGCAGGGATCAGTCCGGAGTCGGGTACTGTTCAATATTTTCATGAATGCTTCTAAAATTTGCAACTGACACCAATCACTTTGGAGCACAGGATTGAAATTCAAAACTTCCTTAACAAATTGGAGACTTGGTCTTCTTGAGCCAAACTCCATGGCTGGGCCCCTCTCTCTACACTGGGCTGAAGTGAAACCCCAGAACCAAACACTCCTCCCGGGCAGTGCGCTCCGACCTTGAATGGTCAGATGCTGCTTAGCTCTGTCAGAGCAACTTTTGCTGGGAGATTCTCCCAGCACTTTCCAATAGCAGGAAAGTATGAATTCTCCATTTGATTGCTGGGGACAGAGCCCTAGAGGAGGGAGAAACTTGCCCAAAGTCCCCCAGGAAAAGTAAAACAACCAGAAGTGGAACAAATAGGAAACCCAGCAATGGAACTCAGGAGTCCTGGGGGTGTGCTAGGGTGACCAGTTGTCCTTATTTTATAGGGACAGTCCGAATTTTGGGGTCTTTTTCTTATCTAAGATCCTATTACCTCCCACCCCCTGTCCCGATTTTTCACACTTGCTGTCTGGTCACCCTAGGGTGTGCACATGTGTGGGTCCCAGCTGCTTCCTGCCCCCCTCATTGAAGCAGAAATGCAGGGTTACTGCCCTGAGTACTGCAGGACACCAGTGGACATGGGGCTGGCTGGAGGTAGAGTCTGGCTTCAGGCAGGGCAAGGGGTGCGGGGCTGGCTGGCTTGAGGTAGGAGGGTGCATCGAGTTGGCTGGAGTAAGGGCAGGGGGTGCGGGGCTGGCTGCAGACACGGGGTGCAGGGCTGGTGCAGGCTGGGTGTGTGTGGGGGCTAGTTGGCTTTGTGCAGGGCCACGGGGGGTGCGGCAGGAGATGGCTGGAGACAGGGCAAGGGGTTTGTCAAGGGCTTGCTGCAGGGCTGACTGCAAGTAAGGCAGGGAGGATGCGGCTGGTGTGGGCAGGGCAGAAGGTGCATGGCTGGCGGGAGACAGAGGCTGGCTGCGGGCATGGCTGGGCAGGGGGTGCAGGGCTGGCTGCAGGCAGGGCATGGGGCAGGGCCGGTGCAAGGATGTTTCACTCCCTAGGCGAAACTTCCACCTTGCACCCTGCCCCTCTGCACCTCCACCTTGAAGTGCCCCAACAGTGGCAGATCCCCCCCTCCAACCTGAGGTTCCCCTCTTTTGGCAACTCCCCCGCTCTGCCCTGCGGTACCCCCCCTCGCCCCAGCTCAGCCCTGCTCCGATCACGAGCACCCGGAGCACATCGTGGCAGCTTCACTTCTCCTGCCTCCCAGGCTTGCAGTGCCTAAGCCTGCTACGCAGTCAAGCACCCTCCTCTGAGCCACAGCAGCCCTGACAGTTGACAATAGAGGCACCTTAACCCCTGAGTTCCTTCAATGTGTCCCCCTCCACGGTCCAGCTCCGATCACCAGATACTCGGGGTATGTCTATACCACCTGCCGAATCGGTGGGCAGCAATCGATAAAGCAGGGGTTGATATATCGCGTCTAGTGTAGATGCAACACATCGAGTGCACTCCCCTCGACTGCTGTACTCCAGCTCGGTGAGAGACGCAGGCAGAGTCTATGGGGAGCTGCAGCAGTTGACTCACCACAACTGTGACATTATAAGTATAATATAATATCTCATTGAAAGGTGACGGCCAGAAAGGGTTAATTAACTCACCTCACCGACTGATCTGACCCATGGGTGAACCTTAAGAACTGGTTAGCAAGATATGTAAATGAACAGAGCTTTGAAATTCAAGTCTGCATTGTTAGAGGTAGAAGGGGAGATGTTTGCTCAGGTCTTGTGATGTAAGCAAACAAGTCTTGTCTATTGCTATAGTTTTAATTCAAAGATCAAAAAAGGAATATTAACATTTATGATGATACTTGAGTGAAATAGTATTACTGTCTATATGTCTCTTTGAAGGTTGTGGTAACCTGTATCTGAACTGTTTAATGAATAAATTACTCTGTACTAATTGCCAGGATGTTTGGACGGAGAGTTAAGCCTATTGTCTTCTCAGGCCGAAAGGCTGCTGGAAATGTATAAGAACCCTGGGACACGATCCTTCTTCATCTCAGATCTGCTTTGGGTTTCAAGAAGGAGAAACTTTAAGCCACAAGGATTGTGATCCCCAGTCATTGACTGAAGCCACCCTGAATATGGAAATTGGACTATAACCTATGGACTATTTCTAAAAGAACTTTTGGCAACTACAAGCTCACCTCTACTATGTATCTGAAACTCAAAAATTGAATTCAGGTCGATATGTCTATTAATCTTTTAACCAACACTCTCTCTCTTTTCTTTTCTAATGAATTTTAGTTTAGTTAATAAGAATTGGCAATAGCATGTATTTTAGGTAAGATCTAAGTTATAATTGAACCTGGGTATGTAGCTGATCCTTTGGGATCAGAAGAATCTTTTCTTTAACATGATGAAGTAAGATTTTCAGGAATCATCATCATATCTGACAGGTGTGTCTGGACGAAGGGCTAAGGCTGGGTACTTTAAGGGAACTGCATGGTTTAAAATTCTAAGTATCCAGTGAGGTACTACAGAAGCTGTTTTGTGCTGGCTTGGTAAATCTAACTATCGTAATAAAAACCAGCGTTTGGTATTTGTCTGCCCTGTTTTGTTTGCGGTTCACCCTGATTGAGTAACCTCAGCTGGCTCCCACGAGCAGCACCGTCACACCTACATCCAGGCTGTAGGGGACCGGGGGATCTTAGGGGCCTTGGAGTGAACAGATACCAATCTCCAGGCTCTAGGGGTCCCAGGGGGACTTAGGGGGTTCGTGGGGGGCACATATTCCTACATCCAGGCTGTAGTGGTACCAGGGGGCTTAGGGGGTTAGTGGGGGGCATAGATACCTAGGTCCAGGCTGGAGGCATCCTGGGAGTCTTAGGGGATTTTTGGTGGCCCAAGATACCTATGTTCAGGCTGTAGGGCTTGCAGGGGGTCTTAGGGGTTCGGGTGGGCACAGATACATATGTCCAGGTTGTATCAGTCCCGGGGGGGGGTTAGAGGTTTCGTGAGGGGCACAGATATCTAAGTCCAGTTTGTAGATGTCCTGGGGGAGTTGGGGGGTTTTGGGGGTAGAAATACCTACGTCCAGGCTGTAGGGGTTCCTGGGGGGTTAGGGGGTTTCTGAGGGGCACATACCTATGTGCACACTAGAGTGTCCCGGGGGGCTTATGGAGTCCCTATAGGGCACAGAGACCAATGTCCTGGCTGTAGAGGTCCGTGGGGGGCTTAGGGGGTTTGTCGGGGGCATCGATACCTAAGATCAGGCTGGAGGGGTCTCCGGGGGGCTTAGGTACTTTGTGGAGGGCACAGATACCTACATCCATGCTGCAGGGGTCCCGGAGGTGCTTAAGGTCTGTCACGGAGTGTGGGGGAGTCCGGTCCTGCACCCCTCCTCCTGGGACTCACAGTGACTCTCAGTCAGCCATTAAAACAGATGGTTTATTGGACAACAGGAGCGAGGGATATACAGCAGAGCTTGGTGGCACAAGCAGGACCCCGCAATCGAGTCCTTCTGGGACTTCAGGAAATTTAGTTCCCAGTTTGGGATTTCCTGAATTCCAACCACCCAGACCAAAACTGAAACTGAACTAACCTAACTCCCTCCAGCAGGCCCCTTCCTGTGTCCAGCTTCCTGGGCAAAGGTGCTGACCCCCTCCCACCTGCTTAGCTCAGGTTACAGGCTGAGCACGTGTCCGGTCCTAAATTCACCCCCTGCGCTCCCATCCCCCACACAGACAGTCCCTACTCCACCACAGTAATGCCCAGAGCATTTCCCGAATGGAGCAACAGTGACACCGTGTGGCTATGCAGGGTAATGCCCAGAGCATTTCCTTCACGGAGCAACAGTGACACCGTGTGGCTTTGCAGGGTAATGCCCAGAGCATTTCCCTCATGGAGCAACAGTGACATCATGTGGCCACGCAGGGTAATGCACAGAGCATTTCTCGCATGGAGCAACAGTGACACCATGTGGCCACGCAGGTTAATGCACAGAGCATCACATCTATGTAGAGGCTGTACAGATCCCTGGAGGGCTTAGGGGTTATGGGGGGCACAGATAGCTACGTCTAGGCTGGAGACATTCCGGTGGGGATTAGAGGCTTCATGGGGGATACAAATATCTACTTCCGGGCTGGAGAAATCCCTGGACGGCTTAGGGGATTGTAGTGAGCACAGAAACATATATCCAGGCTGTAGTGGTCCCTGGGGGTTTAGGGAGTTGATGAGGGGCACAGAAATCTACACATGGTTTGGCGGGGTCCCTGGGGGACTTAAGGGGTTGTGATTGTGCAGATACCTACGTTCCAGTTGGAGGAGGCCCTGGAGAGCTTAGGGGGTTTGTGCAGCATACAGACACCTACAACCAGGCTGGTGGGGCCCCTATTTGTCTTAGGGGGCTTCTGGGGGGCAGAGATACCTATGTCCAGGCTGGAGAAGTCCTGGGGAGGCTTAGGGGGCTCCTAGAGGTCACAAATATCCACATACAGACTGGAGGGTTTCTAGGGGTATTAGGGAGTTGTGGGGGGGCACAGATACCTATTTCGAGGTTGTAGGGGTCCCGGGGTTGCTTTTGGGCATTTTGGGGTACAGATACCTAAGTCCATGCTGTAGGGGTCGCTGGGAGGATCAGTGGTTTAGTGAGGGTACACAGATACCTATGTCCACGGCATAAAGATCCGGGGAGGGCTTAGGGATTTGTGAGGGGCACAGATACCATCATCGAGGCAAGAGGGGTCCTGGGGGTCTTAGGGGGTTCGTGTTGGGCACAGATACCTGCTTCTAGGCTAGAGGCATTCCGGGGGGCTTAGGGGAGTTGTGGGGTCACAGATAACTACGATGAGGCTGGAGAGGTGCCATTGTGTCCTAGGAGAGTTGTGGGGGGCACAGATACCTGCGTCTAGGCTGGAGGGGTTTTGGGGGTCTTAGGAGGGTTGTGGGGGCACAGATACCTATGTCCATGTTGGAGGGGTCCCGTCGTGGTTTAGGGGATTCGTGGGGTCAGAGATACCTATGTCAATGCTGGAGGGGTTCTGGGGGGGATTAGGTGTGTTGGGAGAGGAGCAGAAACCTATGTCCCTATTGTAGGGGGCCCCCGGTAGCTTAGGTGGTTTGTCGGGGTCGCAGATACAAACATCCATGCTGTAGGGGTCCCGAGGGTCTTTGTGTGGCTCTGAGGGTCACAGATACCTACCTACAGGCTGGAGGGGTCCCGTGGGTCTTAGGGGGTTTGTTGGGCATACAATGCCTACATCTGGGCTTGTGGGTTCCCTGGGGGGTTAGAGGTTTGTGGGGAGCACAGATACGTTTATTCAGGCTAGATGGGTCCGGTGGAATTAGGGGGTTGTGGTGGGGGGTCACAGATACCTATGTAAACAGAAGCAGGATGAACTCTACCCTGAGATCCGGTGGTGACTTATGGCGAGTGTGGAAAAGAATTTCAGGGGCTGATCGTGTTTGCATAGGCACACACACCCCACCTGACATGGCCACGGCAGCCTGGGATGGTTGCTTTGGCAGCTGTGGTATCCCCAGTTTATTTGTTGTTGGGGCGTGAGATGTGGAGTGTGGTCGCCCTGATTGTGTGGATGAGGAACTGTGAAACAGCTTTGAGACAGGGATTCTCACCATCAATTGAGTGACACTCGCTAGACAAGGGAGTGGGCTCCTTGGGTGAGCCAAAATCACCAATTGCACCTTCTTTTCTTTTAACAGTTGAATAGCAGTGTTGTTTTTTGGTTCTCTTAAGAATTGAAGTTCTAGGTTCTTGAGCTGAAATCACTGAAGAGATATGTTAGCTCGTGGGGGAGTTTAAAACTGTATTGCAGAGCAGAGTAGTTGACAGACAGGAGGAGTTTGTGGGAGTGGCCCATATAGTGAGGTGAGTCTAGCAATTTTGGGGGACAGCTGGAGCAGATCACAGGTCGGCTGGCAGAGTAGCTGGTGGACTGAGCTGAGCAGTTTGTGGGGAAGACAGAACCAGAATCCCATGGAGAGGCAGAGCAGTAGGCAGTGGACCACGTAAGGTGCCCCTTTCTGCTCCGGCTGGCAGGGGGAAAAACCCTGCAGATAAACTCTTGAACTCTGGGGCTGCGGGACTGTGGGTGATTTTGGGGTTGCTGGACTCTTGAAACATTGGAGATATTGGACTTTGGAGCCTTGGGGTGATTTGGGGATTGCTGGACTCAAGAACCCAGGGAAAAGGACACGGCCTAGTTGAGGTGTTTTCCCAATTTAATGCTATGTTGTTTATCTCACGTTATTAAACATTTTCTGCTACACCCAGACTCTGTGCTTGCGAGAGGGGAAGTATTGCCTCTTTGAGGCACCTAGGGGTGCGTATGTAAAATTTTCCCATGTCACTGTGTGGGGGCTCGAGCTCGTTTTCATTACATTGTAGGGCAGAGACCCCTATGTATTGAACCCAGTCCTTGCTGCTCTCAGTTCAGCCTGTCAGAAGGGTTCCACCTACGTCCAGGCTCAAGGGGTCCCTGGGGGCTTAGGGAGTTCGTGGTGGGCACAGATATCTAGGTCCAGGCTGTAGGGGACCGGGGGGGGCTTAGGCGGTGTGACGGTGTGTGGTGGAATCCCGCCCTGGACCCCTTTTCCTGGGACATACAGTGACTTAGCCAGCCAGTAAAACAGAAGGTTTTTTTTGTCCAAAAGGAACGAAGGATACAGTAGAGTATTTGAGCACAACCAGGACCCCTCAATCGAGTCCTTCTAGGGGTTCAGGAAGCTTAGTTCCCAGTCTGGGATTCCCTGCATTCCAACAACCCATCTCCAAACCAAAACTGAACTAACTCCATCCAACTGGCCCCTTCCTTGGTCCAGCTTCCCGGGCAAAGGTGCTGACTCCCTCCCCAATGCATAGCTCGAGTTACAGGCTTAGGTCCTGTCCCTCACCTAAAATCACCCCCTGCTCGCCCATCCCCCACACAGACAGTCCCCACTCCATCAAAGTAATGACCAGAGCATTTCCCGCATGGAGCAACAGTGACACCTTGTGGCCATGCAGGGTAACGCACCCTTGATTTTCTGAATGGAGATACAGTGACACCGTGTGGCCACACAGGGTAATGCACCGAGTAGCACACCTATGTAGCTCGTCATGCATCTGATGAAGTGGGTATTCACCCATGAAAGCTCATGCTCCAAAACGTCTGTTAGTCTATCAGGTGCCACAGGATTCTTTGCTGCTTTTACACCTATATACAGGCTGTAGAAATGTCTGGGGGGCTTAGGGGTCGTGGTTGGCACAGATAGCTACCTCCAGGCTGGAGGCATTCCGGTGGGGATTAGGGGCCTCATAGGGGACACAAATATCTACATCAGGGCTGGAGAGGGCCCTGGATGGCTTAGGGGGTTGTGGTGAGCACAGATACATACGTCCAGGCTGTAGTGGTCCCTGGGGGTTTAGGGAGTTGGTGAGGGGCACAGAAACCTATGTATGGCCTGGAGGGGTCCTTGGGGGACTTAAGGGGTTGTCTTTGCACAGATACCTATGTCCCAGTTGAATGGGGCCCTGGGGCGCTTAGGGGGTTTGTATGGCATACACACACCTACAGTCAGGCTGGTGGGGGCCCTATGGATCTTAGGGGGCTTGTGGGGGGCAGAGATACCTATGTCTAGGCTGGAGAAGACCTGTGGAGGGCGTAGGGGGTTCCTGGAGGTCACAAATATCTATATCCAGGCTGGAGGAGTTCTGGGGGTATTAGGGAGTTGTGGGGGGGCACAGATAACTATATCGAGGCTGTAGGGGTCGCTGGGGGCTTAGGGAGTTCGTGAGGGGCACAGAAACTTATGTCCAGGCTGTAGGGGGTTCTTGGGGGGCTTAGGGGGTTCGTGGGGGGCACAGATATCTAGGTCCAGGCTGTAGGGGTCACTGGGGGGCTCAGAGGTTTGGTGGGGGCCACAGATACTTAAGTCCAGGCTGCAGGGGTCCCGGAGGGGCTTAGGAGGTGTCACAGAGTGTGGTGGAATCCGGCCCTGCACCCCTCTTCCTGGGACACACAGTGACTCAGCCAGCCAGTAGAACAGAAAGTTTTTTTGGCCAACAGGAATGAAGGATACAGCAGAGCTTTTGGGCACAACCAAGACCCTTCAATCGAGTCCTTCTGGGGGTTCAGGAAGCTTAGTTCCCAGTTTGGGATTCCCGGAATTCCAACAATCCAGCTCCAAAACAAATCTGAACGAACTCGATCCAACCGGCCCCTTTCTGTGTCCAGCTTCCCAGGCAAAGGTGCTGACCCCCTCACCCGTGCCTAGCTTAAGTTACAGGCTCAGGTCCTGTCCCTCACCTAAAGTCACCCGCTGCTCTCCCATCCCCCACACAGACAGTGCCCACTCCATCACAGTAATGCTCAGAGCATTTCCTGCATGGAGCAACAGTCACACAGTGTGGCCACACAGGGTAAGGCACAGAGCATTTCTCACATGGAGCAACAGTGACACCGTGTGGCCACGCAGGGTAATGCACAGAGCATTTCCTGCATGGAGCAACAGTGACACCATGTGGCCATGCAGGGTAATGCACAGAGCATCACACCTACGTAGAGGCTGTAGAGATCCTGCGGGGGCTTAGGGGTTATGGGAGGTACAGATAGCTACGTCCAGGCTGGAGGCAGTCTGAGGGGGCTTAAGGGGGTTTGTAGGGTCACAGATACCTACGTCCAGGATGATCAGGACCCTGGGGGAGTTAGGGGGGTTGTGGGCGGCATAGATACTTGCGTCCAGGCTGTAGAGGTCCTGGTGGGGATTAGTGGCTTCGTGAAGGACACCAGTACCTATGTCCGGGCTGGAGGGGTCCCTGGACGGCTTAGGGAGTTGTGGTGAGCACAGTGATCCCTGGGGGTTTAGGGACTTAGTGAGGGGCACAGATACCTATATATGTCCTGGAGGGGTCCCTGGGGGGGCTTAGTGATATTGAAGGGGACCCAGATAGCTACATCCAGGCTATCGGGATTCTGGGGGGGCTTAGGTCTTTGAGGGGGCACCAATAGCTACATCCAGGCTGGAGGGGTCCCAGGGGGCTTAGGTGTTTTGTGGGGGGAACAGATATGTACGTCCATGCTGGAGAGGTTCCGGGGAGGATTAGAGGTCTTTGCGGAGGGCAGAGATACCTATCTCCATGCTCTTGGGGTCCCTGGGGGGATAAGGGTTTTTTTGGGGAGGCACAGATATCTATGTGCAGGTTGGAGTGGTTCCTGGGGGATTTAGGGGATTCCTAGGGGGCACAGATACCTAGGTCCATGCTGTAGGGGTCCCTGGGTGGATTAGGGGTTTTTTGGGTGACACAGATACATACGTCTAGGCTGTAGGGGTCCCTGGGAGGCTTAGGGGATTTGTAGGGGGCAGAGATACCTACGTCCAGGCAATAGGGCTTCCAGGGGGAATTAGTGTTTTGGGGGGGCACAGATACCTAGATCCAGGCTGGAGGGGTCCCTGGGGGCTAAGGGGGTTTCTGGTGGGCACAGATACCTATGTCCAGGCTGGAGGGGTTTCTCGGCACTTAGGGGTTGTGGGGGGCACAGATACCTCCGTCCAGGCTGGAGGGTCCCTGGGGGGCTTAGCAGGTTCGTGTGAGGCACAGATACCTAAGTCCACGCTGGAGGGGTCCAGGTGGGGCTTATGGGGTTCGGGGAGCACAAATACTTATCTCTAGGCTGTAGGAGTCCCTCCTGTGCTTAGGGAGCTTTGGGGGCCCCCAGATCCCTAAGTCCATGCTGTAGGCATCCCTACAAATGCTTATGGGTTTGTGTGGTGCACAGATACTTATGTCCAGGCTGGAGGGGTCCCGGGGGGGTTGGAGTTTCATGGGGGGCACAGATACGAACCTCCAGGCTGTAGGAATCCCAGGGGGGTTGTGGGGGTACAGATACCTACATCCAGGCTGGAGGGGTTATGGGGGTATAGGGGATTTGTAGGGGGCACAGATACCTAGGTCCAGGCTATCAGTGTCCCGGGGAGATTAGGTGGTTCACTGGAGGCTCAGATACATCCAGGCTGGATGTGTCCCGAGGAGCTTAGGGGGTTTGTGGGGTGCTCAGACACCTGTGTCCAGGCTGTAGGGATCCCTGGGGGCTTAGGGGGTTCGTGGGGGTCACAAATAGGTACGTCCAGGCTGAAGGGGTCACTGGGACGTTTAGGGGTGTTGTGGGAGCACAGATACCTACGTCCAGGCTAAAGGGGTAATCGGGTTGCTTAAGGGATCGGGGAGGACACAGATACCTACGTCCAGGGTCTAGGGGTCCCGAGGAGATTGGGGGTTGAGGGGGGAACAGATACCTACGTCCTAGCTGGAGGGGTCCTGGGTAGTTGAGGAGGTTCGTTGGAGTCACAGATACCTACGTCAAGGCAGTAGGGGTTCCTGGGGCATTCCGGGATTTCTGGGGGTTACTGATACCTACGTGCAGACTGGAGGGGTCCCAGAGAGCTTAGGAGATTTATGGGGGGCACAGATACCAACGTCCTGGCTGTAAAGGTCCCTGGGGTCTTTGAGGGTTCGGGGGGGCACAGACAACTATGTCCAGGCTGTAGGGGTTCCTATGGGGATTAGGGAGTTTATTGTCGGCACAGATACCAACGTCCTGGCTGTAGATGTTCCTGGAAAGCATAGAGGGGCTGTGGTCGCACATAACCCAACCTCCAGGCTGTCAGGGTCCCGGGGGAGCCCTGGCCAAATTGAGTCCCCCTGGAAAAGTCTCCCCCATGGTGGCCCCAGGGCTGGAGGAGCTCCCACTCCCTTCTATTACCCGGGGGCTGCATCAGGGGCACAGAACTTCTCTGGTCTCAGGGCCACAGCGGGGCAGGGGTAAAGGAGTGATAGGCTGGGGCCAGAGGGGGAAGGGTTGGAAAAGAGATGACAGTGGATGGGGCCATGGGTGGAAGATGTGAAAGGGGGCAGAGCCACAGACAGAAGTCGGGGGGGATAGTTCTGGAGCTGGGGCCCCCGCACTTGTTCTCCCTTTCCCCGGGCTTTGGCATCACTAGCCCCTGCTTAGAGGTTCACTGGTCCCCATAATGTGGGGTGTGACTCCTAGCGGGACACAGAGGAACATTCATGGGGGTACCTCAGGGCCTGAGCCAGCCCCTATGGAGGGCAGGGAGGGAGCACCATTCAGCACCACTCTGTCCCAGCTCTTCCCCAACCCCACCCTCAGCCTGAGACTCTGGCTCCCAGAACAGTATCGACCCCTTAACCCCTGTCCGCACCCCTCTCCCTGGTAAGCAACAGCCCCACTCCTCCCAGCCCCGGTTCTCAACCGTGGCTTCCAAGGGGCCACAGCCATGGCTAAGAGGGCACAATGTGAAATGTTTGGGGACCACTGATTTAGAGTGACATCCTCAATCACTTCTCTGTAGTCCAATAAAAACTATTCCTCACCCACCTACCCCTCCATCAGGACGGACTAAGGTATGTTCTGCTGCTTTTCACTCATACAGGAAGGAGAATAACATTTCACTCTACTCATTCCTAAAGTGATTTGTACCCCTCCACCATCCCAAACTGGTCATTTTGGGGAAGCGGCCCCATCATGCTGCATATCTAGGCAGAGTAGGTGTGTCTATGCAAACATGGTCTGTTCCTGAAGTCTTTTCCCAGCTCCTCACTAGATGTGAGGGGAGGAGCTCATTCAGACCCTACTTATGCTTAGTATTTAAAAACTCAATATTGTCCCTATCTCTGACGGCTTTAGATTTCTCTTCCTGTCCCTTTCCTGGCAGCTCAGATGAGGTGGTTGAGTGCTTAAGGTGATGGACTGCTGATCCATTGTGCTTCGCACGCATGGGTTTGAATCCCATTCTCATTGGAGGCATTTGGTCTTCACCCCTCCTTTACAGACAACCCTTTCCCCCTCTGGTACAATAACAGCTCTAGCAATGTTTCTTCCTGGAAACAAAAACCTTCTGAAAAACTTAGACCACCCTGTGCTTTAAATAAAATTTCTAAATCCTACATTTCTAAAAAAAGCTTTTCTCTAGTCCTGTATTTCTTAGCTTTTCTCTCAAAAGGGAACATCCTCATAATCTCCCCCAAACGCCCTGGGACCTCCCCACATTATTATATTATATTATATACCCCCATTCTGAGCAAGGCCACAACAGTGAACCAGAGCTAGTGTCTAGGCCAAGCTGTTCTGAAGGAGGCAACTCCAACTTTTTCTCCCTGCTTCCCTTGGCAAAGTCTGACTGGGAAAAGAAAATCCCCCAAACTGAAAATTTTCTGCTGAAAAACCTGAAAAACTGTTTGGGGACTTTGATTTGAATGTATTGTTATTATTCTCTTCTGGTTTCTGAATCAGTTTTGTCATCCAGGTGTGTTTCCAGCTGTTGAGTTGTTGGGAGAGAGGCCAAGTCATGATGTCTCTACCCTTCTTTCATAGTTTCTTCCAACTTTCTAGAAAGCTCCTTTGCTATGATGTGAGTCAAGCAATGTCCATTGTCGCTGTGCTATCTCGGAGAAGTCTGCATTGTACACGGTTCCTGGCATAGTCCTTGGGAGTGTGGATCCTTTTCATGGGCCAGCAGCGAGTCTGGCTCCTCCATTGTCGCACCTGAAAGGCTGGTGGTGGGCATTTCCCAACCTCATAATATATCTCAGTAACACACACAGAACAAACTTCATAACTTCCCAACCAATGCTGCATACACAGTCCAACACAATATTAATGTTCAACAGATCAAGACTTTTGAAATGATACCTCACCAGGCAGACTTTGTACAAACCGTATCATCATTATATGAGAGTGGTGAATATGGGGCTTCCAGGTGCTGCTTTGAGCACAGCGTGCCACACCCGGGCTGACACTGCAATGGAGACGTACCCTTAGAGTCCATCTCTCCTGGGATAAAGATGGCAGCATGGCTGGCCTGGTTCATATGACTTGGGCTCATGGAGCTAAAGCTGAGGGGTTAAAAACTGTGGTGTGGATATTTGTGTTCACACTGAAGCCTGGGTTAAGAAACCCTCACCCCTCCTGGGGTCTCTGAGGTTGGGCTCAAGTCCCTATGTCTGCACAGTAATTTTATAGTCTTGCAGCCCAAGCCCCATAAGCCTGAGTCAGCTGGCCGGGCTTTGAGACAGGTGCCCTGGGTGTGTTAATCGCAGTGTAGACATAACATTAGGCTACGTCTCCAGTGCAATGAAACACCCATGACTGGCCCAGGTCACATTAATCAGGGTCATGCAGCTTGGGCTGTAAAGTTGCAGTGTCCGTGTCTCGGCTCAGGCTCAGTCCCCTGCTCTAGGAGCCCAGAAGGTCGGGAGGGAGTTTAGCAAGTGGAAATGGTAAAACTGCATTGAGGGGACTGGACCACTGACCTACCAGCTCTTAACACCCAAACTTTCAGTAACTCTGTTAGCAGTGCCTGGGAGTGTAATTTAAACCACAAGAAAACCACACTAGGCCAGACCAAAGGTCCGTCTAGCTCTGAACCTTGTTTTCTGACAGTCGCCACAAAAGCCACTCAACAAAGCACCACGAGGAGTTGAACCCAGGATCTTCTGTTTACAAAACAGGCATTGTAACCAGCTAAGCCACAGGGCCTGCTGTTACTTAAAAGCATCGTGTCTGCCCACATCTGACTCTGCCAATCCCCACTGAGCCCTGAAAAACTTTGCTCGTGTTTGGATTCTGTAAAGCAGAGGAGCAGGGGAAGGTTTATTCCCATGGTGTGTCAGTGATTATTTGGACAGGTGTATGCTACAAAATTAGTTCAGTGTAACTACATTACTTAGAGGTATACAAAATTTGCACTCCCCCAAGTAATGCAGTTATAACAAACCAATGCCGGTGTAGACAGCAGCTCAGCTGTCAGAAACATTCTGGAGCTATGAAAGGGGAGGGGCCCAGCCTCTGTAGCAGGAATGCAGGGCAGGCAAGTTCACGGTGGGCATTGTGGGATACTGGAGGAGGCCAGTTATGGTGATATAATGATCAGCAGCATTTACACTGACAATTTGTTGCTTTAAGTTTGCTGCAAAAAGCTCTAGGCCTCTCATCGAGGTGATTTTATTTTGTCACCAAAACAAGGCAGTTTTGTGGCCAGACGTGGCATTGCAGTGTATGTACCAGCCAAAAGCTGGTGACCGAGGGAGCGTTGTGTGTTTTTCACACAGCTGAGCAATATAATGATGCTAAAATAACTTTGTAGTGCAGACCTGGCCAAAGATTCACACACACACAGCTTGCAAGGAAAACGTCACCTGCTCCTCTGCTTTGCAGAATCCAAACACATGCAAAGCTTGTCAGGCCCTGGTGGGGATGGCAGGGAGTCAGATGTGGACAGATAGTGTTCCTTAGCCACAGGCAGGCACCAGGGTTTAGACGGCTAAAGCAACTGTCTTGTAAACAGGAAATCCTGGGTTCTACTCCCAGTGGTGCCTTGTTGAGTAGTCCTTGGGGCACCTGGTATTGGCTATAGCCAGAGGACAAAATGCAAGAGCTACATGCAGCTTTAGTCCAGTGTGATTGTTCTTATGGTTTAAATTATGCTCACAGGCACTGATAGTAGAGTTTTGTTTTTTTTTTATACAAAAAGCTTTTATTTTTTTTCTGTTCAGTGAAAAATAATTAACTGATATGCATACATGAAGCACTGTTAACTAATGTTAGATAAATCACAAAGTAACACAAAAGAACAAAGTGTTATCACATGAAAGAATAAGATACAAGTCTACATTTTAAAAAGTAGAGTTTCATAAGGTTACTGAAAGTTTGGGAGTTAAGAGCTGATAGGTCAGTGTTCCAGTCCGTCACAGATGAACCCCTCCCTCTGGGACAGGGACAGGTCTGAGCTCTGGCACCAAATGCTCACTGTGGCTGCCAGAAACTGTGGGCAGCTCGTTTAGTTTACACTAAGGGTTGAGTCCTGCTTTGTGCATCGTGTGTGAGAATGAACATCCTAAACCACCCTTTGAAATAACGAATGCAGCAGGACGTGTTATTGTCCCTGCCCCAAAGCAGACAGACCAATGGAGAAATGCCATGAGTCCAGGGTAATACTCCACTGTGGTTTTACCATTTCCACTTACTAAACTCCCTCCCAACCTTCTGAGCTCCTAGAGCAGAGCACTGAGCAGGAGCTAAGACATAGACACTGCAACTTTACAGCCCAAGCCGCATGAACCTGATTAATGTGACAGGGGTCGGCCATGGGTGCTTCATTGCACTGTAGATGTAGCCTAACGTTATGTCTATACTGTGATTAACACACCCAGGACACCTGTCTCAAAGCCCAGGTCAGCTGACTCAGACTTATGGGGCTTGGGCTGCAAGACTAAAATTGCACTGCAGAGGTATAGGCACTAGATTTGCCTTTTTCTAATCATCTGAGACCTCCCTCAATCACCACAAATTTTCAAAGATAATTACCAACGGCTCTGCAGTCACATCTGCCAACTCCCTCCGGACCCTCAGATTCATTAGATCCAGAACCAAGAACTTGGTCATGTCCAGCTTTTCTAAACAGTCCTTAATCTGTTCTTTCACCACTGAGAGCTGCTCACCTCCTCCCCATACTGTGCTGCCAGTGTCTGTGAAGACCGAGGCAAAAAAAGCATTGAGCACTTCAGCTTTATCCACATCATCTGTCACTAGGTTGCCTGCCCCATTCAATAAGGGGCCAACACTTTCTCTGACCTTCTTTTTGCTAACACACCTACACAGAAATTGACTTTGAAGCTAATCAAAATAAGTTACTTTTGAAATACAAATCATTCAAATCAATACTGGGTCTGTTTTCTCCTCTACTCTATTTCTCACACACATTCCCCCATCCCAGCCTTTGGAGTGAGCTTTTGTATCCAGACATTTTAGGCCAAGGGGGGTAAGTTACATCAAAGAAGCTTTTCAGGATTAGCCCCCATTTCCTATATTACTAACAAAAAGAAAAATAAGACAAGTTTTATTCTTCCAGTATAATTCAGTTGATCACACAATTAAGTCTCTTCTTCATCAAAGAGTAACTCTGTGTTTAATTTCATTTTCATTGGTAATAATAAAAGCTCAACAATTAAAGAATTTTCTCCTATATGGTAGTTTTCCTTTAATCCCCCTTTCCACCAGTGAACCCTTGAGTACAGGTGTGGTTAGGGATTAGATCAGGGTGGGCAAATTTTTTGGCCCGAGGGCCACAACTGGGTATGGAAATTGTACGGGGCCATGAATGCTCACAAAATTGGGGGTTGGGATGTGGGAGGGGGTGAGGACTCTGCCTGGGGTTGTGGCCTCTGGGGTGGAGCCAGAAATGAGTTCAGGGTGTGGGAGAGGGCTCCAGGCTTGGAGAGGGGATTGGGGTGGGGCTAGGGATGAGGGGTTGGGGGGTGAAGGAGGGTGCTCCAGGCTGGGACTGAGGGGTTAGGAGAGTGGGAGGGTTGAGGCAAGGGAGGAGGTCAGTCTCCCGTTGTCGCTTACCTCAAACAGCTCCTGGAAGCAGCAGCATATCCCCACTCTGGCTCCTACACGAAGGCACAGCCAGGCAGCTCCCACTGGGGATGCAGTTCCCAAACAATGGGAACTGTGGAGGTGGTGCTTGGGGTGGGGGTAGCGTGTGGAGCCCCCTGGCAGCCCTTATGTGTAGGAGCTGGGGGGGACATGTCAGTGCTCCCAGGAACCACAGCACATGTGGAGCAGGGCAAGCCCCCGACCCGTTCCCCGGCTGGAGTGTCAGAATGTGGCAAGCCCAGTGGGAGTTCAAGGGCTGGATTAAAATGTATGAAAGGACCGGATGCGGCCCCTTGACCGTAGTTTGCCCACCCCTGGATTAGATAGAGTCCTGGATCAGAATGTCTGTAAAATAACAGTGATAAAGTTCCTGTTAAAAATGCAGCCATCTCACATACAACACTGATTTCATCTTACACACAGTTATATCACCCACAAAGGCGAGTTCAACAAAAACACCACTTCTGTTTCCTCCACATCTACATCGTTATGGACAGAGTCATGGGGTTGATACATCCTGTCACAGAGTATATGGCCATGTACGGAAGAAGGCAGGAATTTGGGAGGGAAGAAACCTGTCCCCTGGGTCAAGACAGCTTGTCTTCAGGTGGTGACTCCATCCAGTGGTGGGTGCAGTGTGGGGAAGAGGGACCTGGGACCACCCTACTCCACCAGTCCTGGCCCAGGGCCTTGAGGAACCAATACTCCTGTGTCCAGGCTTGACCTCTCACTGCAACAGTCCCGTTCCCTCAGTCACTTCCCACCCTTATGTTCAGAGTTGGCAATGTCCTGGAATCCATCACCACATCTTTGGCCGTCAACTAAGTGTCTGCAGAGGCCTCAGGGTGGCTGGATGGTGCGGCCTGGGGGTCCAGCAGCTTCCTGGCAGGAGCCAACAATACAGGTTTGTTCTCCTCCTCAGTCCACCCAGGCTGAGCTGAGCTGCTCCCTTTTATACTCCGTCTCCAGTCAGAGCATGCCCAGAGAGGGTGAGGGTGTGTGGCCTCTTCAGCCCACAGGGTGCAGTTAACCCTAGCAGTGCCAGTGCAGCATTGATACACCTCATCACAGACAGCATTCCCAAATGAGATCTCTTCAGGAGTAACCTCCTGTAGGGACTTGGTCACAAATGCTTTGGGAACCAAATACCTGGGCATTTTGCCTAGTTCCAAGTCACTTGCTGTGGAATTCTATCCCTGGATCGTCTGAGACAATATTGACTTAAACAATTGAACTCCCCTGTGACCATGTGCACTTACTTTGGTCAATTGCACCATTTGGAGTCTGCTGCTGTTCACCTTTTCAGAGTGGAGATTTAAACACACGACTGTTTCTTTGATAATACTGCTCTACAGCCAAAATGCTTCTGAAGTAAATGTAGTCCCACTTTACTAATTCTGGGTCACTGAGAACAAAAATGATTCTTAAAATTGTTGATTGGCTCTAGTTTTCAAGATATGCTATTGGGTCAGTATATACGACCCTTGACTTGGGAATGGCGGAGGATAAGTGAGTTATAAAGGGAAGGGATCTCAATTTAAACCAGAAATGACTAAAATACATCTTTGACTGGATCTATGAATAAATCTATGGCTGGATTTGGACAGTACTTGCTTTTTAAGCAAAACAATGAATGATGCAATCTGAAGCTGGTATTGCGTCATACATGATATGAATTGCATCATGTTATTCCTAGAAGTCATGGATGATGCAATCATAATGAAGTTTACATCACTCTGCTGAACAAATTGCCCTATATCAGCTCTAGAAATCATACAGTGTCATGCTCTCTTATTTGTCAGTGTTTGATTTTGCAAAGGGACACATTTCTGTTTAGCCAAAGTGAGCAGAGAAGCCTCGTACTTGTGTGAACAGTGCAGAAAACTTCTCCTATGTTTGTGGTGAAGTGACTTTTGCATCAGAAAAGCGCAATATAACCACTATGGTTAAGAAAGCCTATCACCTTTATTTTGGCTGCAAAATTGGAGCTCAGGACAAGAGGTGGGCCCCACACATATGCTGCAACACTTGTGCAACAAATCTTCGCCAGTGGTTGAACAGGAAAAGGAAATCTATGCCTTTTGCAGTGCCAATGATTTGGAGAGAGCCAACAGATCATACCAGCAATTGTTACTTCTGCATAGTGCCTCCAGTTGGGAAAAGTGTGTCAAAGAAGAAAAAGTGGACTGTGCATTATCCAAACATTCCATCAGCTATACGCCCAGTACCCCACGGAGAAGGACTGCCAGTTCCTGATGCACCAGAATCCTTCTCACTTGAGTCAGACGAGGAAGAGAATGAAACTTCTGGTCCTGAACCATCAATGTCACAGGACCCACATTTTCTCCCATCCTCCTCCTCTGAAGCACACCTCATAACACAAGGTGAACTGAATGACCTTGTCAGGGATTTGGAACTACCCAAGAGTAAGGCAGAGCTGTTGGGCTCCAGACTACAGCAGTGGAATCTCCTGGCAGGCTATCAGGGCAATTGGAGCCCATCAATGCTTGCAGACTATTGCTGGACAGTGACAAGAGATGCTCCATTAAATGAATACGAGAGACAAGCCAAGAAGCGCCGAGTAGACACTGAATAGGACTAAACTGTGTACATAATAGTTTTTTGCCTTTTGTTTCATAATAAATTTTATTTATATAACCCTTCTGCTGATTTTTAAAGTGTTTCATAAACAGGACAGGTGAAATATCACGTAAAGCAACTATAAACACATGAAAAGACCTAGGTTTACAATTTATGATTAAAACTCTACTATAGACATAGACATAAAATAGACATAGACATAGACATATAATATACATAGACATAAAATGTAAAAACTTAAATATCTTAGAAACAGTAGCCAATCAGTTGTTTTAATTGTCATATTTGAATTCAGCACATCAAAATACATAATAAATAGCACATTGTATCTCTGAAGCAGACGACTTCTCAAAAATTGTAGACCAATGTAATATGTCCAGCAGTTGGAGTATTCTCTCCTGTTGACTGAGCTGCATTTGAATTTTCTCCATGTCATCATGCAGGGATAGGGGGAAAAACAAACCTGAAGTCAAAAACGGTTATTTGTCTGAAATTTCCCAATAAATCTGAGCTACATTCTGTCAAACAAAGCTAACATGCAGTTATATGACCAAGGAGCCTTCATGAAAGATAGAAAACCCATATCATAGACAGGTAGAAGACACTTTCATTTTAATTTAAAGTGAAATTCCAGAGTAGGTTACATCTGATGTCTCAGAATCAGGAAGAGAAATTCTCCCCTGATCCACTGAAACCTGCTTCACCCAGCACTGTCTCATTAATGTTATTTACAGGAGTTTTAGCACCTTCATAACGGGTGGAAAAAACAGCCGACCTTCCCAGAAGTGGCTTTGCCTATAGAGGGAAAAGGGGATTTGAACAGTGCTTGGGATCCATTTGAAATCCCCTTCCAGGTCTGTGACACTTTCAGCTCCTGCCAGAGTGACTCTGATTTAGGATCAAAGACGTCCAAGCACCATTCCCAAGCATGGACAGCCAAGAACATGACCTCACCAGACACGTTGGGAAGTGAAGGAATATGAAGGGGTGAACTCTGCATGGCTCAGGCACAAGGTAACAGTTCTGGGGTGACGGGGAAGGATGGAATCTCTGAGTCGCCCCATCTCCTTCCAGTGTCACAGAGCCTGAAATGACCCTTATTTCCCTGACGCTACTCCAGCTCTTCATCATATTTAAATACATTTTAAACGAGAAAAAAAGTCAACAAAATAACTGCAGTACTGCACAATCCAGGGTAACGTGAGAACAACTGGGAATGAGACAATCTGTCCTCAGAGAGGAACTTGACGTCTTGAACAATAACTTTGCACTGGGAGGAGGAGTTTAAATGTGAATCTCCAGGTTTGTTCAGACAAGGAAATGTGACAATGGTTAGGTCAGATCAGGAGGAAATGTGCTAGATAACCCCACCCGCTATCCATGGCCCATGTCTTTACTGCAAGAATAGCTGTCTTTTTACATCAGGAAAGTGAACTTAAGCTAGCTGACTCCATGGCAACCACAGTGATGAGACCCAGGTAGATTTTATCTCAGCGTAGCTGGTTGAAGACAACCCCCATCTCCCCCACCTGGGGTGATGACATTCCTGGTAGAAAGGACATCCACTCCCATGACTCGCAGGACAATGGAACTGATAGAAAGGACAACAGGATCCACCCCAAAGATGGGTGAGCTTCAAAAGTGGGTATCCCAGCATCCCCATAATGGGGGAAATATAGCCACCTTACCAGAATTGGCTTTACCAATAGATGGAACCTGGGATTTAAACTCGAAATGACGACATTGTATTTAGGATCCATTTGAATTCCCCTTCCAGGCCTTTGATACTTTCATCTCGAGTCATAGCGACTCTGGTATAGGATTAAATAAGTCAAAGCATCATCTCCAAGCACGGACAACTGAGAACACTTCATCACATGACACTTTGAGAAGTGGAGGGGTAGAATGTGATGACGATAAACTCTGCCTGGCTCAGACAAAAGGTTACAGTTCTGCCGTGATGGGGAAGGAGGGAATCTCTGAGTCACCCCATCTCCTTCCAAGTATCAGAGGGGTAGCCGTGTTAGACTGGATCTGTAAAACGTGACAAAGAGTCCTGTGGCAACTTGTAGACTAACAGACATATTGGTGCATAAGCTTTCGTGGGTTAATCCCCACTTTGTCAGATGAATGTAGTGGAAATTTCCAGAGGCGGGAATAAACATGCAAGCAAGAATCAGACTAGAGATAACAAGGTTAGTTCAGTCAGAGAGGATGAGACTCCCTTACAGCAGTGGAGGTGTGAACACCAAGGGAGGAGAAAATGCCTTTGTAGTTGGCTAGCCATTCACAGTCTTTGTTTAATCCTGAGCTGATGGTGTCAAATTTGAAAATAAACTGAAGCTCAGCAGTTTATCTTTGAAGTGTGGGTCTGAAGTTCTTTTGCTGCAGGATGGCTATTTTTAAATCTGCGATTGTGTGTCCAGGGAGACTGAAGTGTTATTCTACAGATTTTTGCATATTGCTTATGCTCCAAAACGTCTTTTAGTCTATAAGGTGCCACAGGACTCTGCCGCTTATTACATTTCCTTCCAGTATCACAGAGGCTGAAATGGCACTTTTTTCCCTCCCCTTGCTCCTCTTCATTTAAACATAATTTGCAAAGTTCCATGATAACTGCTCTTCAGCACAACCCACAGCAACGTGAGAATGGCAATGATACAATCTGCATCACTGGTGACTAACAATAACTCTGCAATAGGAGGAATGGTATAAATTTGATGCTCCCTTGTTTCTTGTGGGAAGGGCACACTCGAACTCCTCATGGGAGAATGGAGTTGATAGAAAGGACAAATGGGTTCACCTCAAAGAGGTCAAACTGCAAAAGGCAGAACTGGGCCACCCATCTGGACAAGCTGAGGGATATTGTTGCTTCAAACAGTTCAAACAGTTTTTAAAAGTTACTCTGTGGGAATCAGGAAAAGTATTAAAGTATTGATAGCCCTAGAGGGTTTTATGGTGTTGATCCTCCTTGCAGATTCTCTGACGGCTCACATGGGCTCAGTGGCAAGACAAGGTTTTTCCACACTCACGGCTTCCATTGGGTCTGATACCTGTGTGGATTCTCTGATGTCTAGAAAGGTGAAAGCTGTGAAGGAAGCTTTTCCCACACTCATGGCATTTATAGGGCCTCTCTCCTGTGTGGGTTCTGAAATGGCGAAGAAGGTGCAAGCTGTGATTGAAGGTTTTCCCACACTCATGGCATACATAAGGCCTCTCCCCTGTGTGGATTCTCCGATGCCCAGTAAGGTGAGAGCTCTGAGTGAAGCTTTTCCTACACTCCCTGCATTCATAGGGCCTCTCCCCTGTGTGGATTCTCTGATGAACAGAAAGGTTTGAGCTGCTAGTGAAACTTTTCCCACACTCCCTGCATTCATAGGGCCTCTCCCCTGTGTGGATTCTCTGATGAACAGAAAGGTTTGAGCTGCTAGTGAAACTTTTCCCACACTCCCTGCATTCATAGGGCCTCTCCCCTGTGTGGATTCTCTGATGAACAGAAAGGTGTGAGCTGCTAGAGAAGCGTTTTCCACAGTCACAGCATGTATTTTTCCTCTTTCCCACGAGGATTTTCTGCTGTGTTGTGGTTTCCTTGACGCTCTTCTGAGATCCCTGACAGAAAATAAATTTACCCATTTTCTCTCCTGGCTGCTTTCCCTGCTCTCTTTCTGGTGTGTGCTGAGTCTTGCATGATTTTCTCTGCTCATGACTCTTCAACACATTTCTTTGTTATCTTTGCGATAATTCTGTGTTTATCCACTTGCTCAACATTTTCCTGCTGATAATTCTGCTCCTTTTTCTCACCTACCATTGCATCATCTGCTGCGATAGAGACAGAAACCTCAAACGGGGATGGAAAGGGGAACACCAAGCCAATACAAGTGTTTGAGAGAGGTCAAATAAAAATAAGAATTCCAAAATCTTCCCCTAAATAGGAGAGAGGAGGGGATCAATTTGGCCTTCACATCCCATCTACATTCACAGGGGAAAGGAAGGAAGCCATGGCCTGGTGTCTGCTAGGATCTACTGGAAGCCATGAGCTATATTTACCCTGAGGATGCGACCCTTGCTAGGGACAATAATGAACAGAGAGACCTCCCCAAGGGCTTGGTTGGGCACACCAGATATTTATTTCAGGCACTTACAAATTTTGAGTTGGTTTAATGTTTCCTGACCTGTGCAGGGAGCTCTCAGGATCCATCTATCCTCTGAACCATGGAGGTCTGAGACCCATGGCTCTTCTCCTTGTTCCAGATGGGAGATTATATGACGTTTGGAAACTGGAAACCCCGCTTAGATGAAAGAAAACAAAAGAGTTCCGTTGATATCATATGACTGTGTCATAAAAACACTCTATTAATTGAACTTCAGTGCTTAGTGTGACCCAGTGTGCCTGGGGCAGTCCTCACTGAAAAGGCCAAGACCAGGGCAGGCTGAAAAAGGGACAGCAGATGCTCCCAAAACTGGTGGTTAACATGGAAGTTAAACTCACCAACCAGTCACCAACTGTGCTTCTGATCCCCCACACTGGTTATCAAGAAACTGAAAAAAGAAATCACACGCCCCCTTTATTGCATTCTAGTTCTCTGACTCCCAATCAGCACCTAGGTCCAGGACAGTGAAAGGTTATTTAAAAACTCTGCTCACATAAACAGTGTTCCTCTGACCCCAGGGTCAGCCACATTACCAGGTCAGTATGGGTTTGAATCTTACCCAAAATACTATGATGCCACCCAATCCTTAGCACCTAAACTAAAGGTTTATAAGCAAGAAAGCATCTCAACGAAAGGTTTATTTTAAAAGAAAGAAAGAAAGAAAGAAAGAAAGAAAGAAAGAAAGAAAGAAAGAAAGAAAGAAAGAAAGAAAGAAAGAAAGAAAGAAAGAAAGAAAGAAAGAAAGAAAGAAAGAAAGAAAAAGAAAGAAAGAAAGAAAGAAAGTTGTTAAATGGGAAAGCAATCAGATATATATATATATATTTCTGAATGTATCTGGTTCTTAGCAATATTGGTGAGTTTCTGGCTTGAAAGGATCCCTGGTACACATCCAGATTATTCAGTCCTTTGTTCAAGCCTTCGGTTTGTAGAAAAGTTGCTCCAGAGGTAGGAATGGGGATTGAAGACAAAATGGAGATGATTCAGCTGCCCTTTATATTCCTTTTGCCAAGTGGCTTCCACTTCCTGTGTCCCAAACACAAGCTTCATAGCACATGGCATGGAAAAGCCTTGGAGCTCTCAGTACACAGGCATACCCCTGCATGTCTTGCTGACTCAATAGGTGTATCCCCTTAATCCTTTCAGTGGGTTTATTGTATGGCTGATGACTCTGGATAGGCCATCTAACAGGCTGGGCAGCGCTGATGCCAATATGTCTGGCAGTGTCATTCAGAAACACTACACAAATCTGGAATACAGATATACCCTACATATCTGTAACTCACAATACAAAGATAGAAACAAGATTATCATACTTGGAACATCATAACATGTTTCATTGACACCTTACATGGCATATCTAGCACGATTTATTGCAATTTCATCATATTGTTATTTATAATAAAATAATAATAGTAATATAAGGTGTCTCTCAATTCCATACAGCGTCACTTAATAAACTGGTCAATTCCCAGGACCGGTTCCCCGGGTGTTTGAAGATGTCAAACACCTTGCTTGTGAGGGATTAAAATACCCACATATATGTTGGGAACACACAGACAGACCATGTGCAAGTCTGTACCCCTATGTTCACTCTTGTACAAAATTATGATCAATTTTGTTCATAGTATGTCTCAGGGCCGAATCCCCAATCTGTCACTCTGAGTGCAGAAAGCGGGGGCCCACCAGGATTCTAAAGATTAATTTGTCCCACTCTAGGCTTGTATTAAAGCCCCAAAGTTACAGCTTTTCTCTGACCTTGGCTTGGTAAATGTTGCCACCACCCAAATGCAGAAAACTCCAAACCCTTGGACCCAGGAAGAAGCACTTGAGAATTCTTCCCTCTGGGGCACCCTCAAGCCCTTTTTCCTCCCTTCCGGGAAAGAGCTGAGAAAGAAAACAAAGGAAATTATCTGTGGCTACCAGATAATCAAATCACATGCACAAACCTCTTTGGACACCAAAAATCCAATCCTGTTCTTAAAAGAGGTAAATTTTATTAAAATTGAAAAGGAACACAATACATCTGGAACGTAGGCTTTTGCTAGATCTTAAAAGAAAATTTTTGTAAGCATCCAAAATAGCTTTCTTCAGGGTTCAGCTTAAAGCTTACAAGCAAACAAAAGCATCTGGGATAGCACAGAGGAGATCCAAAAGCCAAAATAAAAAATAAATCTGATTGTGTCTGTCTAAACGTTCCCTAGCAAAATAATTTCTTCTAGGTATGGAAGGTGAATTTTCATACCTGCTTCAAGCCTTACACAGCACTGCTACTTCGCGTCGTCTTCTCCGGAGAACAACAGACAAAGGGAAAGTTACTTTCCCATTTAACAAAGTTGTAGCCTTTCCATTGGCTCTTTTGGTCAGGTGCCCAATACTTTTTTTTTTAAAACCCTGTTGGCTTGTTAACCCTTTAGAGGTAAAGCAAGCAGAGAACTCACACCAACAGGGATTTTACAGCCAACTGGCTGGCTGGGTGTTTATAAAAGGGAGATCCCGCCCCTCCCCTTCATTTATCACTGTGAAGTATCATTTGAAAAGACATAATCTACTGAATAGCCTCCTGTTAAACTGTGTAGCAACATTGTATGTAAAGTTATGACATTTTATGGTATGAAATTACTGAAAAAGTTGCAACCCTAACCCTAAGTTCCTCAGAGACAGCAAGGCAAACAGCTGGTCAAATAGCCATTCTCCACCAGGGAGAAGGTGTGAAGAAGACATTTACATTTCATCACAGGGATCGCTTCAAGCTCGCATCTATGACAGCCTGTCACCATGACTCAGCTGAGAACTGAAGTGGTTTCTAGTACAAAGGACTGAATTATAAAAAGACGTGAGGAAAATGCATGAGACACTCTCTCTCTTCCCTTTCCCTTTGCTCATGACAACTCCTGAAGAACTGAATGTGGGCGGCAGGGGCAGGTTAGGGGGGAGTCCTGGCTGAAAGGAAAACCAGCCTCTCTCAGCAGATGGTGAGAGAAACATTTGTTTTAAACCCGTTTTAGCTTGCTAAGTTAAACCTTAGTTTGTGTTTTATCTTGCATTTCTTTTGTAAACAATTCTGACTTTTATGCCTCATTACATGTAGCCACTTAAAATCTTTTTTTTCAGTAGTTAATAATTTTGTTTCTTTTTTTTTTAATCAGTGTGTTTGGATTAAAGTGTGTTGGAAACTCCATTTGGAATAACAGGGCAGGCGCACGTCATTTTCCACTGATGAAACAACAGATTTCATATGAGCTCCCATTGTTCAGGAGTGTGCTGGACAGGGCAAGATGCACATTTCTGGGGGAAGTGTGGGAGCAGAGAATTTTCTGGGGTTCTCCTGTGAGGTACTGTAATTTGTGAGTCACTGACTAGCAGCACTCAAAACTGTCTAGCTGGGAGTGAGTTACATGCTGGAGACAGTGTGTGAACTGCCCAGGAGTGGCTGCTCTCACAGTAGAGCAGTGGAAAAGTCATCCCAGCTTGGAGAACTGAGGGAACACAGTTGTTCAACAGTCCAGATTGTACTGTGCTTAATGTCACAGACACTCAATTTCAAAGAGTCTCCTACAACCCAGAGAAAGTAAATCCACGTCCCAGAAACTGAAGTCTCCAGAGAAAGGGTAAGTCTCCCTGACACTGCTTCTTGCTGACAGATGGGTCCAGAGAAAAAGACAGAGTCCCGGGGAAGCTGGAAACATAAGCGTGGGGTTCATTGGTGAAAGGGAATAGGAAGGGCAGGGATATTACTGAATGCAGGATCTGAGCAGTACTAGATATCAGGGTAGCACATAGTGCAGCCCATTGGCAAACATAATCCCAAATAAACACATAAAATGATGGGGTCTAAATTAGTTATTTCCATTGATTTATATAAGGGCAATAAGATATTCTCTGTATTATTGTCTCTCTCTTTTTAAATAATGCCTAACATCCTGTTTGCTTTTTTGACTTCCTCTGCACACTGCTGGATGTCTTCAGACAACTATCCACAATGACAAAAAGATCTTATTCCTGATTAGCCTAATTTTGCCCCCATCATATTCTATGTATAGCTGGGGTTTTTTTTGGCAATGTGCATTACTTTACCTTTATACACATTTGCCATTTTGTTGCCCAGTCACTTAGTTTTGTGAGCTCTTTTTGAAGTTCTTCACAGTTTGCTTTGGTCTTAGCTATCTTGACCAGTTTAGTATTGTGACGTTATTGATATAATCTGGGACCATACAGAACATGGTTGAAACCAAGGTCCTGTAGTGGCACCAAATCTTATGAAAAGGGGGTCATGTAAGGTGTCCAAGACCAGGTTATGGGTTATTGGTTATAATTATGGTGTCTATATGTATGTAAAATTTTGTAGTTGAAGTTATGAGTATTGGCTCTATACTGTCTGTATTTCGAACTTATGCTGTGCTTCTGGGAGACATCCCAGACAACTTGGTGTTAGCTCTGCCTAGAATTCTTGATGGCCCATTAAGGGCCATCAGCTATTCTAATGACCCACTGAGAGAAGGCAGATACGCCTTGTAACTCAGCAAAGTATGCAGGGACTTGCCCATGTGACTCCAGACTCCATTTTGCTGTAATTTTCCACAGTAAAAACAAAAGTGTTCTTACACCTGGAAAAGCCTATAAAAGACTGATGCCTCATCTCCATCTTGTTTTCAGTCCTGCTTCTTATCTCTGGAGGAACTTTGCTACAAACTGAAGCTCTGAACAAAGGACTGACTGACGCATCCCAGAGGGGGATGTACTCTAGAGACTTGATTTGAACCTGCAGTTTACTCCATCACTGCTACAAGCCTGAATCAAGAACTTTGCCATTACTGCATGTAATTGATTCCATTTAACCAATTCTAGCTCTCAGCTCTATCTTTTTCCTTTTATGATTTTAGATTCTAAAGGATTGGCAACAGCGTGATTTGTGGGTAAGATCTGATGTGTATATTGACCTGGGTTTGGGGCTTGATACTTTGGGATCGAGAGAACCTTTTTCTTTTATTGGGGTGTTGGTTTTCGTAACCATTCATCCCCTGGACGAGTGCACTGGTGGTGATACTGGAAGACTGGAGTGCCTAAGGGAATTGCTTGTGTGACTTGTGGTTAACCAGTGGGGTGAAGCCGGAGTCCTCTTTGTCTGGCTGGTTTGGTTTGCCTTAGAGGTGGAAAAACCCCAGCCTTGGGCTGTAACTGCCCTGTTTTAAGCGATTTGTCACTCTCAGTTGAGTCCCACCAGAACCGAATTGTCACAAGTATCATCTGCAAACTTTGCCACCTCACTGTTTACCCCTTTCTCCAGATCATTTATGAATAAGTTGAACAGGACTGGTCCTAGGACTGACCCTTGGGGAACACCACTAGTTACTCCTCTCCATTCTGAAAATTTACCATTTATTCCTACCCTTTATTCCCTGCCTTTTAAATAGTTCTCAATCCATGAAAAGATCCTCCCTCTTATCCCATGATAATATAATTTATGTAAGAGCCTTTGGTGAGGGACCTTGTCAAAGGCTTTCTGGAAATCTAAGTACACTATGTCCACATGCTTGTTGACACCTTCAAAGAACTCTAATAGATTAGTAAGACATGATTTCCCTTTACCGAAACCATGTTGACTTTTGCTCAACAATTTTTGTTCTTCTATGTGCCTGACAATTTTATTCTTTACTATTGTTTCAACTAATTTGCCTGATACAGACATTAGACTTACCAGTCTGTAACTGCCAGGATAGCCTCTAGAGCCCTTTTTAAATATTGGCGTTACATTGGCAATCTTCCAGTCACTGGGTACAGAAGCCAATTTAAAGGACAGGTTACAAACCATAGCTAATAGTTCCCCAATTTCACATTTGAGTTCCTTCAGAACTCTTGGGTAAATAACATCTGGTTCCAGTGACTTGTTACAGTTAAGTTTATCAATTAGTTCCAAAACCTCCTCTAGTAACACTTCAATCTGTGGAAATTCCTCAGATTTGTCACCCACAAAAGGTTTGGGAATCTCACCAACATCCTCAGCAACGAAGACTGAAGCAAAGAATGCATTTAGTTTCTCCGCAATGACTTTATAGTCTTTAAGGGCTCCTTTTGCATCTCGATCATCCAAGGGTCCCACTGGTTGTTTAGCAGGCTTCCTGCTTTTGATGTACTTATAAAACATTTTGTTATTACCTTTTGAGTTTTTGGCTAGCCCCTTCTTCAAACTTCTCTTTGGCTTTTCTTATTACATTTTTACACTTAATTTGGCAGTGATTATGCTCCCTTCTATTTACTTCACTAGGATTTCACTTCCACTTTTTAAACAATGCCTTTTTATCTCTCACTGCTTCTCTTACATGGTCATTAAGCCACAGTGACTCTTTTTTAGTTCTTTTGCTGTGTTTTTTAATTTGGGGGATACATTTAAGTTGGGCCTCTAATATTGTGTCTTTGAAAAGTGTCCTTGCAACTTGCAGGGATTTCACTCTAGTCATTGTACCTTTTAATTTCTGTTTAACTAACCCCCTCATTTTTGCATAGTTCCCCTTCCTGAAATTAAATGCCAGTGTTGATCTGTTCTTCTCACCACAGGAATGTTAAATGTTGTTATATTATGGTCACTATTTCCAAGTGCTCCTGTTATAGTTACCTCGTGGACTAGATCCTGTGTTCCACTCAGGACTAAATCGAGAGTTGCTTCTCTCATTGCAGGTTTTGTACCAGCTGCTCCAAGAAACAGTCATTTAAAGTATCGAGAAATTTTGTCTCTGCATTTTGTCCTGAGGTGACATGTACCCAGTCAATATGGGGATAATTGAAATCCACCATTATTATGGAGTTCTTTATTTTGATAGCCTCTCTAATCTGCCTTCGCATTTCATCCTCACTATCACTGTCTTTGACAGGTGGTCGATAACGTTTTTAATTTTTTTTTAATAATAAATTAAAAAGCACTTTACAAAAGTTAGCTAACAGTACAAACAATATTTGGAAAGATCATTAAGTGGTGCACCAAGACTCTCAGCAATTTTCAAGTGGTCTGTGGAAAAATCAGTTAGACTACAAAAACAATCAAGATACCTCATTTTATTTTCATTTACTTACTATTACTCATAGGAGGAGGATGAAAAAAAATGAAAGAAAAATGGGGGTTGGGGAAGATAAGAGAATGTTCTTTTTCTTGCCTGGGTCCCAAGGAGGGACCCCAAAAATGGAGCTGAGTACAGGGCCCCACTAACACTAAATCCGCCACTGAGCTTCCTTCTCTGGATACTCCCAGCCAGCATTCAAGGACACACGGACTGTCTGTGTGATAGGTAACTCTGGACCAGCAGCTCTGACTCCAGCAGCCTGCTTGTTACACCCCAAGCACATTCAGGTCTGGGTGGAGAAGGCTCAAGGTTTGAGAGGTCAGGGGTAAGAAGCTTCTGTTGATTATGCCGCACCTAACCCTCAGTTTTACTTGAGCAAACAGGAGATATTTGACGCTGTGCGATACGGCTCCTGTGCTCTGTTCCCAAAGTGTTCTGCAGCAGGGGAGGGTCTCTGACAGTGTGTGTCACTGGTATATTGGCGTGATGCTGAAACAGGGCAGAGTAGAGGTGGCATTGTGGGGCTGGCGTGAACCATCTCTCTTCATTTCCCCTTCCAAGAACCGAGGGGAGAGTAACCCTTACCTAGAGAGGTCACATTCTCATAGTTCTCCTGCATGACATCCCTGTAGAGGGCTCTCTGAGTAGGGTCCAGCAGAGCCCACTCTTCCCTGGTGAAATACACAGCCACCTCCTCAAAGGTCATCGGCCTCTGAAAGAGCGAGAGTCCAACACTCAGTACCTGCTGCCCCACTCACAGCCCCCCTGTACATGGGGGACAGGAGCCAAACAGAAACTCTGGGTGGATTGCAGTCAGAGTCCCACCCCCACGCTGCTCAGAGCATCCAGGAAGCACCAGGGGGAGGGAACAAAGAGAGAGCCCCTCCTCTCTCTCAGCAGAGCCATCACACACCTACTAGCCACAGACTGATTCAGGAGATGGAGCCCTTAGCAGGGTCCAGGGACAGCTCCCTGGTCAGAAGCCCAACACTCTCCCCATTCTGAAGAGCTGGATGTGAAGGGAGAGGAATCACCCCTAAGCCTCACTGGGTGGGTGCCCCCTTCATATCTCACAGCAGCCGCTGGTTAGGCAGGTCGGGCTCCAGCACTACGAGTCTGGTCAGTTTTCCCATTTCCATGGAGCTAGGTTATTTTCTGCCCCACAAACTAAAGCATTTCCACCCCCGAACCTCCTGGGTCTGTTCCTAGAATCTAGGCCACTTATTAACTAACTCCTAGCTGGTTTAGCACACCTCTGTCCTGCTCCCTTTCTCCATCCTGTGCATTTTCTGCAAACCAGACTGTGCAAAACTTCCCATCTCTGGGGTATTTGCTGTCCCGCTCCCTCCTGGAGGAGCCCACCAGCAACCCCCTGATAATACCTACCTGAACTGGCTCCTCTGCAGCCATTTCTCTACCCTGTCCAACGAGAGGACGGGATGAACTGGAGCGAAACATGGACATTATTCCGCAGCCTGGCAGGGTGAGAAGGGCAGTTCTGAAGGTTTCAGAACAGGCTTTAATTCATTTCACAGCATGATTCCCCCAGGCCCTTTCCATGCAGACCGACGCCATAGAGTCTGCCATGCTGAGAAAAGCTTGATATCTTTTTACAGTGTAGACCTGGCCTCTCCGGCCAGGCTAAGCCCACAGAGACATTTTAACCTTTCTCCCTCCCCCCGTCCCATAACAAAATCTCTGAACACAAGGCTAGAAAAAAGCAGAACCAAAGGAGTCACTGTGGAGGATTCCCTCAGACACTGACCCCACAGCAGCCACACCCCAACAGGGGGAATATGGAGTCAGGAACTGGATTCTTCTCTGTTTGATTCTCATCTTTTCTATAGGAAAGTGACTCTATCCGGGGTGCAGCAATACATCTTTCTGGGCAGATTAGAGATCTGGAAATCTCCAAACTCTTCTCTCCCACGGCCCCTTTCAGTCTCTCTTTCTTCTTCTATCACATTTCCCTGTCCCCTCTCCCTGCTCGTCTGGTAGAAAAGTCCCATTCCTGGGTAGTTTGCTCTCTCATTGCTGGATTTTATCCTGCAATTGCTAATGGGACGAGAAATGAGGGGTTCTCTTTGTGTGGAGTCATTTTAAGGCCAGACCCCAGCATTTTCCCTTCGTTACTTTCAGATACTTGGAATGTCTGGCACAGAAATTAGTATTAACAGGGCCCAGGGCTGCGCTAGAGGGCTAGTACCAGCTGGAGAATGTCATCCCCTGGGCCAGGCAGAGAAGCAGGTTTAATTAAAGTCACTTTCCAGCACAGAGCCCCACTGGGGGAGCAGCAGCTGCCAAGCCTGGTCTCCCAGATCACAATGGAGGCTGCAGCATCTGACTCAGGAAGCTGAACCCCAACATCCTGAGCAGAGAGGGACAGAGCGTTTGAGCAGCTTCCCTCCTTTAGCTCTCTGGGGAGAGCAGCTAATGAAAGCCCCTCCTCACAGGGAGAATTGCTGATTTCATTTGCCCCACTGTCCATCTGGAGTGACTCTGGATTAACAATGGTCTCAATGACACCAGATTTTAGAAAGAATGAGTCCAGAATGCTGTGGAAGAGACCATTGTGTGGCAGTGCTGACCCCCTTCCCACCTCCCTCACCCCCCAGATCTAGGACAAGGACTGGGGGCACAAATTTTCTAAAGGCAATCAAAAATTCCTGCAGTTTTCAAAAGAGGAGAAAAGCAAAATCTGTGATTTCACACTAACAGTGTTTGATAAGTGGACAGAAAGTTATCCCAGTGACAGGGCACATGACGGGGGAATGCCGGGCAGTGCTTGGAGCCAGGACTTTGGCACAAGTTGATCAGAGAGAAGGATCATGGTTAGTAGAAGTTCCCACAGCCAGGGTCCCACCTGAGACTGAACCCCCAGAGTCCCTGGCCAGGGACCCCAGATCCCCCTCAAAGCCCCACCAGCCAGGGAATCCCCACCAGACCATGACTGTCAGGTTGGGAATCCCAAAGGGTTCCCCCCACCAAGAGCCCCCAGCAGCCAGAGACCCATCCACTGGGAACTCAGTTCCTCACTGCCTGCCTAGGACCCCCCCCCCACACACACACACACCACCACCAGCAGGATCTGCCCTGCCATTTGTCTGAGACTCCCTCTTCCACCCAGCGGGACCCCTTGATGTTTTACAGTGGGACCCTTCACTCTGCTTCCCTGGCATCCCCTGACCTAGTGCCAGGGATCCCCTCTCCCACCTCTGCGCACTGGGCATGGCAATGATCCCAGGAGCCAGCCGGGGAAGCCCAGACAGAGCCCCTGGCACAGAACCAGGCTCTCTCTAAACACCTGTCCCGCCCCCGCAAGAGACACCCGCCCCTGCTGTTCTGCAGCCAACAGGCCCCCAGCGATACCCACCTCCAGGACCCATAGCCTCAGGGATGGGCACATCACAACCAACCCCTGTAACCCCAAACCTCCACAACCCACCAACCTGACTAGGGTATCCATTGCCCAGCCACCCAGAGTCCTCCCACTACCACAATGCCCCTTCAGCTGTAATCTCCCCACACAGCCCCACTCCCCACACAGCAACACTGTTACCTCACAGTGCCTGATAAGTGAATAGAAAGTTATCACCGCTCCCTGCTGGACAGTCACACAGGCAGAAGGAGCCCTGGGGGGTGCTTCTTTAACAGGACAATGGAAGCCCTAGAGGGCAAGAAAGGTCCATGGCCTGTCACTAGCAAATAATGGCCACCATGGATCCACCCCAGAGGTTGCTGCATCTTAGCACAGGGAAAAGCAACCCATCATATTCAATTAGAAATAAAACTACTAAAGAGAAGTGGGGCAAATGTTTGGGTTATTCTATATCAGTCTTTGAGATCGTCATAACCTAGTCCCAGATTTGGACCTTAGCGTCCAAAATATGGGGGTTAGCATGAAAACCTCCAAGCTTAGTTACCAGCTTGGACCTGGTAAAGCTGCCACCACCCAAAATATTAGAGTGTTTTGGGGCACTCTGGTCCCCCCAAAAACCTTCCCTGGGGACCCCAAGACCCAAATCCCTTGAGTCTCACAACAAAGGGAAATAAACCTTTTCCCTTCCCCCCCTCCAGGTGTTCCTGGAGAGATACACAGAAGCAAACTCCGTGAATCTAAACAGAGGGAATCCACCCTCTCTATTTCCAGTCCTGGAAACACAAGCACTTCCCTCTTCACCCAGAGGGAATGCAAAGTCAGGCTAGTAAATCTAACACACACAAATTTCCCCCTGACTTCTTCCTCCCACCAATTCCCTGGTGAGCACAGACTTAATTCCCTGGAGTTCCCCACTAAAGAAAAACTCCAACAGGTCTTAAAAGAAAGCTTTATATAAAAAGAAAAAAATACATAAAAATGGTCTCTCTGTATTAAGGTAACAAATACAGGGTCAATTGCTTAAAAAAATATGAATAAACAGCCTTATTCAAAAAAAATACAATTCAAAGCCCTCCAGCAACTATAAACATGTAAATACAAAAGAAAAAACATTAACCCCTATTGTTTTTATGATCTCTGTACTCACAACTTGAAAACAAAAGAATAAAAAGCAGGAAATAAAAATCCCCTCATAGCCAAAAGAGAGTCAGACAGAAGACCAAGAACAAAGGACTCACACACAAAAAACCCTCCACCCAGATTTGAAAAAGTCTTGTTTTCTGATTGGTCCTCTGGTCAGGTGTTTCAGGAACTTCTTTTTAGGTGTAAGAGACATTAACCCTTAGCTATCTGTTTATGACAGAGATACGCAGAGACAACCTGTCACAAATGACATTTGATAACATGAGAGAAAAACACCAAGATCGGAGGGGATTTGATGTTGCTATTAAATAACTAGTGGAAAAGGGGGACTGTTGGACTGCATTTTATATGATTGTCCAATACATAAACAGAATGTAATGCCCCCCCCCGGCCACCATTCACATGAGCAGCTCAGAGCCCTTTGAGGAGCTGATTTAAAGGGGGGCAGGAAGCTGGAAGGCTCCCTGGCCAATGGAAGGGGGCAGCAGGGGGATTGGGAAATGGGGTCTGGGCAGTCTCCATGGGGGATGTGCTCCTCCCTTCCCCGCCCTGGCAGAGAACGGACATCTCATCCCATCCCATTCCCACCCCTGGGGCAGCCATGTTCTGGGGAATGACCCAGGGCAACAATTTCCCACCCGAACAAGGACAAATCGCTGCAGATAAAATGGGTGGGAAAATCCACTCCCCATCGGAGAGATTTTAAATTGACATTTGAGAAGTATGGAGAGAAAAGGGAAAATCAGAGGCAATTAAAGAGCTGATCATTGGCGGGGGGGGGGGGGGGGGGAATCTCCCTTGATTTTATAGCCACGTGTGATAATGAGAGAGCAAAGAGGAAATCTTGAGAGAATGTGTGTATGGGAGGAAGTGGCAAAAACAGGGACATGATCCAGTTAACTCAACTCCCCCCCACCCCCGGGAATGTCCTGGCTGCACAGAGACAGTTCTACTCCCCCCCCCCAGTGACCTCCCCCTCCCTGCAACTCCGGCTTCTCCCCCCCGACACCTCCGCCCCCACACCAAAGGGGGTGGGCTCTGCCAGCGCCTCCCCCTGAGCTCAACTAATGCTCCTCCCCCCAGCCCGTATTGTGCCCTTTAGCCTCCCCCGACCCTGCCTCCAGCTGCCTGACCCCCCCGCCTATCAATTTCCTGCTCAGCGCCCGCCCCCCACGCTCCCTGTTACTCCCCCGCCCCGCTCCAGCCCCGCTCCCAGCGCCCGGCAGAACGTTACAGCTGGTCCGGGCAGGGGGAAGGGCAGCTACTTCAGCGGCTGTTACTGGGCATGCGCAGTGCCCGGGAGTAGCACATTCTTATTGGGAGCGATTTAATATACCGGCCCTCCCCGCCGGGCCCCGAGCTCCCCCTCGGCCTCCCCGCTGGGTCCCAGGTTCCGCCCCCCCGGGCCGGGCCCCGGGGTCTGTCCCAGGCTCCGCCCCCCCCGGGCCAGGCCCCGGGGTCCTCCCCCCCACACATACACACGACGGCCGGGCCCCAGCCTCTGTCCCCCCGCTGGGCCCCGGCCCCCCCATCCCAGCGGGGCGGGCTGATCCTCCTGGAGCTCCACTGGGGCCGAGGCGGCTCCAAGGCTTCTCCCAGACTCCCCGGGGCAGAGTCACTTTCCCGCCCCCCCAGCGCCCTCCCGGGGTCTCTCACTCCCCGGGGGCTTCGGGTCACAATGTCCCACCGCCCTTCCCCCGCCTGCAGCTCCGGCTTCTCCCCTCCCCTCCCACCAGTCACACCAAGGTGAACCCCCGGGCCCCAGTCTCTGTCCCCACCTGGATCCCAGCGCGGCCGGGGGCAGATCCTGACTGCAGCTGAGAACAGCGGCTCCTCTCTGGCTCGGGCAGCTCCAGCGCTGCTGGCAGCACGTGGAGAACCAGGGAGCAGCTGCTCAGCCCAGGCTGCGCGTCACAATGTGCCAGAGCCCCGCCCCCAGGAGCTGCCCCGCCCCCGGCCTGTGCCAGAGCCCCACCTCCAGGAGCTGCTCCACCCCCGCTCTGTGCTGGAGCCCCGCCCCCAGGAGCTGTCCCGCCTCTAGGCTGGGCCAGAGCCCCTCTCCCAGGAGCAGCCCCACCCTGGGTTGTGCCAGAGCCCCGCCCCCAGGAGCTGCCCACAGCTGGGATGTGTCAGAGCCCCGCCCCCTGGAATTTCCCCATGTTGTGTCTCTGAGCTTTGTTCTCCTGCTGCCTTCTTCCCAGCACCCCCTGCTCCCAGCTGCTCCCTTCCTGTGTCTGCAAACACCCCCCTCCCGCTGGGGCTGGCTGCAGTGCTCGCTGAGGCTGACTCCAGTGGCTGAAGTTGCCTCCATCTCTGCTTCACGGGGGGTGGGAAGCGGAGGAGATGGTCCCAGGGTGTGAAACCAGAATCAGGAGGCAGAGAAAGAAGGACTGTTTGGAAAGGTGGTTTTTTGCAAGGGGAGTTGATCCAGATGGAGTCAGAAGAAGTTGGGCAGCAGAGGCTCAGGGAAATTGAGGGGAACCCCCTGGGTGTCTCAGTGTTGGCCAGGGATTGTACAGCACCTTGCATAATATGGGGTCTCACTTCAGTCATGGTCTGTGCAGCACCTGGGAGCCCTGATGTCTGTTTCCTGATCACAGTCGCTGGGAATGGAGAGAGGGAAACCTCAGCACCTGAAGGTTAATGCAGCCCTGTGTGCAACCCCTGCTAGGGTGATCCGACAGCAAATGTGAAAAATTGGGACGGGGGTGGGGGTAATAGGCACCTATATAAGAAAAAGACCCAAAAATCGGGACATACAGTCATGCTAGTCCCTGCTGTTCTCATAAGGGGTCGGCTTAGAGAGGGTTTGGCTACACTTGCAGCTGTACAGCGCTGGGAGTTAAAGCTGTCTTCCTACAGCTGTGTAGGGAATGCGCTGCAGTGTGGACACACTGACAGCTACCAGCACACTGTCATGGCCACATCTGTAGCACTGTTGGGAGTGGTGCATTATGGGAAGCTATCCCAGCATTCAAGTGGTTGCAATGTGCTTTTCAAAAGAGGAGAGTGGGGTGGAGTGGAGTGTGACACGGAGCATGGGGGAGACGAGCGAGTGGATTTTTGGAGCTGACACTGTGTCACTCCCTGCCTTGCAAGTTCAAGCCCCCTCCCCAACCTCTCTCTCATTCACTAAATGCAAATAGCCGCCTTTGTTTTTTTCCTCACGGACCAGATAAGCCGCTGATCCAAAACAGACCCCCCCTGTGCCCACCCGGCTGCTTCTCTCCTCAAGCAAACACCAGCTGTGGGCTTTCCAAAGGGATCCCCCTGCCTCTGCTCATTCACTGCAAACAGTAACTGTGTTTGGTTTTTAGATAAGCAGCTCCGGGAGCCTTGAGCTCACAACAAAACAAACAGAGGCATCACACCAAAACAAAGAGCGTTATCTCTACTTAAATGCATTATGGGAAGGTTCCAGAAGTCAGTGACAGCGTAGTAAGATTAATCACTGTTTACACTGGCACCCCAGCGCTGCAGCACCAGCTCTGTTCTCTTTATTCCTCTCGTTGAGGTGGAGCACATGCAGCACTGTAGCCAGGGAGATACAGTGCTGTATGTGCCTTGCCAGTGTGGACAGGGAGTAAGTTACAGCGCGGTAAAGCCACCACCTGCACTGTAACTCTCCAGTGTAGCCAAGGCCTGAGTTGTAGTAATAATAGCAGCCAAGAATCCAGTGGCACCTTATAGACTAACAGACGTATTGGAGCATGAGCTGTCGTGGGTGAATACCCACTTCGTCAGATGCAACAATAATCTCATATGGGCTAGTGGTCAGGATTCCTGGTTTTCACCCAGGTGGCCTGGGTTCAACTTCTGGTGTGGGAAGAGTGCAGAGCTTTTGCCCAGAGTGAAGTCAGGAAATGAAAGGAACAGGAAGGGATCCTGCCAGCAGGGGAGTTAGACAGTGTGGGGAGGGGACCCCAGAAGTGGGGGTGGGGCAGTGGTTTGGAGGGAGATGAGGGAAGGATCCCAGCAGTGTGGGAAGTTGACAACTTGGAGAGCACAGGCCTGGCATGGGGACCTGGAAGAGTGAATGTGTCCCTCTAAACCCATCAACGGCAGGCTTGGAGGAATTGCATATTTGTTGGTAAATGTCAATTTCTGTGTAAACACACAACCCAATGGCAAAATATTTCCATGAATAAACCTCAAAATTGACAGATGGGCAAAGTAAGAAACATGCTGCTTGAGAACTTATCATGTTGTAGGAGCAGCAGTGATCTTTAAGCTCTGTATAACCTGTATGCTCAAAAGGTCTGTTAAACTCCCACCCCTCCCCAGCATGTGTCCTTTCCCTCTTTGAATGCCTGTGAAGTGGCTTTCCCACTCTCCTTTGTACTTCCAGTGAATGCCCTTCACCCAACCCATCTGGCCAGTGGTTCGCTGTGTTACATTCTATTGTACCTCAGGGAGACTGATCTTCATCGCACCGTCCATCGCTGCGCTGTGGGACACTTACCTTAAAAGATCTTGACATCTCCACTGCCAGGCCTGTCCTGGGAGCGTGAGTATGAGTGTGACACCCTCCCACATCCCTTCTTTTGAGCTTAGCTATCAAGCTAATAAATGTGCTGCTTTCTGCCAAACTCTGGGGTGGAGGGGTATTATTAGTCCTCTCTAAGCTTACTAACTGACCCAAATTTGGGTAACACAAGCAACATTGTTTGATCTGTTATTGTATCAAAAGGGGAGATGGTTGTCTATAAAGGAGGGTGAAGACTAAATGCCTCTGATGAGAATGGGATTTGAACCCATGCAGGCAAAACATAATGGGATAGCAGTCCATCAGCTTAACCACTCGGTCACCTCATCTGAGCTGTCAAAAAACGGACAGGAGGAGAAATCTAAGGCCGGCAGACATAGGGCCACTAAGGGGTTTTTAAATACTAAGCATAAGCAGGGTCTGAATGAGCTCCCCTCTCTCACCTAGTGAGGAGCTGGGGAAAGACTTCAGGAACAGACCGTGTTTGCATAGACACACCTACTCTGCCTAGCTATGCAGCATGATGGTGCCGCTTCCCCAAAATGACCAGTTTGAGATGGTCTTGGGTTACAAATCACTTTAGGATGGAGTGGAATGAAATGTTATTCTCCTTCCTGTATGAGTGAAAGGCAGCAGAACATACCTAGTCCGTCCTGATGGAGGGGTAAGTGAGTGAGGAATAGCTTTTATTGGACTGCAGAGAAGTGATTGAGGACGTGACCCTAAACCAGTGGTCCCCAAACATTTCACATTGTGCCCTCTTAGCCATGGCTGTGGCCCGTCGGAAGCCACGGTCAAGAACCGGGGCTGGGAGGAGTGGGGCTGTTGCTTGCTGGGGAGAGGGGTGCGGACAGGGGTACAGGGGTCGACGCCGGGCTGGGATCCAGAGTCTCAGGCTGAGGGTGGGGTTGGGGAAGAGCTGTGGCAGAGCGGTGCTGAGTGTTGTTCCCTCCCTGCCCTCCATGTGGGCTGGCTCAGGTAATGAGGTGCCCCCATGAATGTTCCTCTGTGTCCCCCTAGGAGTTGCACCCCACATTATGGAGACCACTAAACCCTACTTGCTAAGCCTGGGCTAGTGATGCCAAACCCCCGGGAAAGGGAGAACAAGTGTGGGGGCCCCAGCACCAGAACCATGTCCCTACCTTCTGTCTGTGTCTCTGCTCCCTTCCACCTCTTCCACCCATGGCCCCATCCACTGTAACCTCTGTTCCACCCCTTCCCCCACCAGCCCCATCCTATCACTCTTTTACCCCTGCCTCGCTGTGGCCCTGAGACCAAAGAAGCTCTGTGCCGCTGCTGCAGCCCCCGGGCTGTAGCAGGGAGTGGGAGCTCCTCCAGCCCTGGGGCTGACATAGGGGAGACTTTTCCAGGGGGACCTAACTTGGCCAGGGCCCCTGGTCATGGGCCCCACTGTCCCCTTGACAATGCAAGGTTTGGGGAGGCTGAGCCCCCTTGTCATAAACAGATAGCTAAGGTTTAATGTTCTTTTACCTATAAAGGGGTAACACCAGTAACCAAAAACACCTGACCAAAGGACCAATCAGGAAACAAGACTTTTTCAAATCTGGGTGGAGGGAAGTTTGTGTGTGAGTTCTTTGTTCTTTGTCTTGTGTCTGTGGCCTCTCGGCTCTGAGAGTAATTTTTCTATCTCCTGCCTTTCTAATCTTCTGTTTCCAAGTTGTAAGTACAAAGATAATAAGACAATAAGTTTATATTTTATTTTTTGTATTTACATGTGTGTAGTTGCTGGAATGTTTAAATTGTATTCTTTTTTGATAAGGCTGTTTATTCATTTTTTTCTTTTAAGCAAATAACCCTGTATTTATCACCTTAATACAGAGAGACCATTTTTATGTCCTTTTCTTTCTTTTTATATAAAGCTTTCTTTTTAAGACCTGTTGGATTTTTTCTTTAGTGGGGACTCCAGGGAATTGAGTCTGCAGCTCACCAGGGAATTGGTGGGAGGAAGAAGTCAGGGGGAAAATCTCGTTGTGTTAGATTTACTAAGCCTGACTTTGCATACCCTCTGGGTAAGAAGGAAGAGAGATTAGCTATCTCGGTACTTCTATTTCCAGGACTGGAAACAGGGAGGGGGGAGTCTCTCTGTTTAGACTCACGGAGCTTGCTTCTGTATATCTCTCCAGGAACCCAGCGAGGGAACACTTGGAGCGGAGGAGGGGAAAGGGAAATGGTTTATTCCCCTTTGTTGTGAGACTCAAGGCATCTGAGTCTGGGGGTCCCCCGGGGAAGGTTTTGGGAAGACCACAGTGAGCCAGGCACTGTATAAATCCCTGGCTGGTGGCAGCTTTACCAGGTCCAAGCTGGTAACTAAGCTTGGAGGTTTTCATGCTAACACCCATATTTTGGACGCTAAGGTCCAAATCTGGGAAAAAATGTTATGACACCCCTTCCCGCTGAGCCTCCATTATGAGCCGCCCAGGCTACCACTGCTCAGTGTGTGGCCAGTCTCTGAGTTTTATGCTGCTCGTTCTGGGGAGCCTGGCCGGCTTTAGGGGTGGTGCCTCCCGACAGCCGCCCAGGGCTCCAGGGGTCAAAGGGCACCGTGTGGCAGTGCAAAGGTGCTCACTGCTCTCCCCTGCCCCAATGCTCCTCCATGGGTCCATAGAAGTTTGAGGGGAGTGAGGAGCAACCCTATGTGCTCCATGCGTCCTGGTCACTTTTCCCACCTGGGCTGTGCTGTGAGGGGAGCATCAGAAGCTGCTGCTCTCTGCCCTCCCGCTATGCAGCCCAGCTGAGGAAAGTGACCTGGATGCAAGGAGCTCGGATGATCTCACTTCTTGCCCCCACATCCCACAGCCCCTAAGGGTGCCCAAATGAGCAGCGTTCCAGGGAGGAGTGGGGGGCAGCAATGCCAGCTGCTCCATGCACACAGGTCAGTCTCCCCATGTGGGTGCAGGAGGGGGTGCAGGGGTTTCTGTGATGCCTATTCTATCAATATCGTCACTCAATACCAGGCACTTAAATTCACCCGTCTTAGTACTTAGACATCTAGTGTTTGTATTTAAGCACTTCTAAAATGTGTCCCACTTTAGCTGTCTGCTATTACATGATATAATTGAGGGAGACTCTTTCATTTCACTGTTTCTCATCAGAACCTACCTGTACATTATCATCTTCCATCCTCTCCACCTTACTAGGTTATAGAGAATCCCTGTGAATAGTTCCTCTCCTAACGGATGTCTCTGTCTGAACCCTGTGCTCCTCAGCGCCTGTGGGCTTTCCCCAGCTCTGAGGCTGTGTCTACACCGCGCACCTTACCATGGTGCAGCTGTGCCACTCTAACCATGCCATTGTATGGTGCGCTGTGTGGTCATCCTTATCACTGGGAGAGAGCTTCCCCGGTAACAAAGCCAAACTAGTTCCAAAGAGGGGCAGGAGCTTCGTCACCGGGAGCACTCCACCTATGAAGTGCAGTTCACACTGCCACTTTTCATGGCTCAAATTTTGGCATTCGGGGAGTGTTTTTTTCTCACCGAAGAGAGACAAAAATTTTAGCAACAAAAACCAAAATTAAAAAAAACTCCTCTGCAACCTATTTAATTTTACCTTTATACAACCTTTATACTGCCTCCAGTTTTGGTGTCCTCATTTGAAAAAGATGTTGTGAAATTGGAGCTAGGGCAGCAAAGAGCCACCAAATGTTCTGAGGGCTGGAGAAAAATGCCTTCCAGTGAGCTATTGAAAGAGCTCAACCTGTTTAGCTTATCAAAAGAAGATTGAAAGGTGATTTCATTGAAGTGTTGAAGTGCCTTAATGGAGAGAAAAGATTGGGTATTTACGGGCTCTTGAATGGAGCAGAGAAAGGCATAACAAGACCCAATGGCTGGAAAGTGAAAAGAGACAAATTCATATTACAACTAAGGCACAAATAGTCAACAGCGAGGATGATTCACCACAGGAACAAGCTACCAAGGAAAGTGGTGGATTTGCCATCTCCTGATGTCATTTAATTAAGACTAGATGCCTTTCTGGAATGTGTTTGACCCCAAAGTAGCTGTTGTGTCATACAGGAGGCCTGTGATATGCAGGTTAGACGCTCTAATGGTTTCTTCTGACCATGAAGTCGACTAATTTCTGAAAAACTGAGTGTAGCATTGGGAGCAGCGTCTGATGTTTTCCTGTCTAGCCGGCTTGCTGCCTAGAACGAATGCTCCTTGAGTGGGGTGATCCACAGGGAATAGCTCAAACCTCCAAAGTGCCTGGCCAGGGGCAGGACATTTGCCTAGCAAGGGAGGGGTGTGGCAGTGACATCACAAAGGCCTTTTGCAGGACCTGAGACTATTGGTCAAAGGTGGTGGAGAGGTGGTGACCTCACAGAGAGATGCTGACATCAGCCAGGCAGGACAGGGGCGAGGGGCCAGTGAAACCTCAGAGACCCCTGTGGCTTTGCTTCAGCACGTTTCCTTCTCCAGGTCTCTCTTTGAGGACTGAGAGATTATTTGGGGTCATGGACGTGAGAACCAGGAGGAACCTCTTTCAAGTTTCCTCCTTCCCTTTTAGTGATTTTACTAGAAAACAGGCGTCCCTGTTTAGAAGGTAAGAGCCTCCTGGAGGTTTGAAACCTGTTCAGTCTGATCTATCTGGTGACAAGTGAATTCTAGGCATGGAAAACACGAGCTTAAGGAGGCAGAATTTTATTGCGCACCTAGGAGTTTGTCCCTTAGAATCACTGGGGACATTAGGGTTTGTCCTTTTTGTTTCACCTTTTCCTCCATCCCTCCCTCCTCTTCTTCTCTTGCTTCTTTTGTCCTTTCTCCTGTTCTCTTCCCAACAGCAGGAAGGAGGTGTGTGTGTGTGTGTGTGTTGCGGGAAAGTCCTCTGCAGCTCCACTATGGAAGGTCCACCCAAAAATGTGGGACTGAAATAGTGCTCGGGCAGTGATCCCCACCAGTGACCTGGGCCATCCTCTGGGCTCTCTGGTGAGAACCCTCAGCCTCCCGTCCTCAGTCTCTACTCTGATTGGATGAGCAGGGGGTTATTGACAGGAAGGAGACGCAGGTCCTTGTTGTTCTCTTTTAAGATCAAGTAAATAAGTCAGAACCAGTTCTATCTTTGATAAATTTTGCTGCTTCTCTGCATTAATTGTCTCTGAGCAGTTGATGATTCTCTCTAACATTGCAGTTCTCCTCAAATACTTGCTGAATAATTACTGTCACTGTTGTTGGTCTGGAGCTCATCTGAGAGCACAGTATTCAGGTCATTCAATGTCTGAAATTCAAGATCCGATGGTTAGTTTGAAAATCAGGGCTCTTCGTCCTATTCCCAACACTACTGCCTCTGACGGGCTGTGTGACCTAAGACAAGTCAATTCTCCTTTCTCAACCTTAGCTTCTCCTTCTTTCAAGTAGGGATAATAATGATCCGCTCTTACCTACCTCATGGTGGGTGAAGGATGCGGATCCATTTGGGAGTGTCACTAGAAGTAGTGCATAATATGAAGTTTCCCAGATTATGACATAATAGATTAGCTGAAATAGTCTATTTTATTTGTATTTTTTTATTTTGAAATTGTTAATAGTAGCAACGACTTAGCTCAGATTGAAGCATCTTATCTAATGGTTGAGATGTAAGTGTCTCCTCTTTGTGTGCGAGGAGACAATTTAACACACTCTGACAAAGAGGAGATGCTTTTGTTTTGCAACAAAATATTTTTGCAAAGATCTTTCATCCCACTTGTTATGATTTTGAGAAACAAACTGGTTTAGTCTAAATGGGATTTTCGGACAGAAACGGTTTGAATGAAATTTTCCCACCATCTCGATTCCTGGGCTCTGGGGTGTTTTCATCTGTTAGAACAGGAGTCAGAACTGGTTGCTTCTCTTTCTGGCTCTGCCATCGCCTTGTTGTGTAGGCCTTGGGTAGGTCACTTCCCTTCTCCCATCTGTCCAATCGGAACAGGAACAGTTCTCGAACTATGGGCAGTTTAGAGCCCAAGTGAGATAAGGGGTATTAAAGCCCTCTGTGAAGGAGAAAGGGGAGTTTCACAGTGTTTAGCACCAAGGAATTCTAAAGTTTGCTAAAATGTCTAGTCTGTGGAAACAAGAAATGGTCGGGGCCAAACTTATTAACCACTGCCTTTTTAAAGCCCATTCAAAGATGTGAGTCCCTATCTTTTAGGTACCTGTGGTTCTTTGCCAGCAGCAGAGAAGAGGTTCCTGCCTCCGTTTTTGTGGCCTTAACAAACCAGGTGTTGTGCCCCAGTTCTCGTCTGAGACCCCTGAAAAAGAACATCTTCCCATCCATGAACAAGACAGGACCTATCTTTCAAAGGGGAACAAAAAGACCTCTGGGACTTACAGACTAGCTAGCCTGACTGCCATAGCTGGAGAGATCCTGCAATACATTCTTAAACACTCAGTTTGTCAGCAGCACCTACAGGATGATTTGGTTCTTATGACTAGTGAGCGTGGAATTGTCAAGAACAAATCATTCCAAACCAATCCTCTTTCCTTCTTTGGCAGGGTTCTGGGCCTGGTAGAGGTGAGTAAACAATAGATGGGATCTAGCTTGGTGTTACTAAGGCTTTTGACACAGTCCCATAGGACATTCTCAGAAGCAAACGAGGGAAATGTAGTCCAGCTGCAATCAGTGTAATGTGGGTGCAGAGCTGGTTGAAAGCCAAGACTCCAGGAGCCCTTCTCCATGTTTAGCTGCCCAACGGGGAGGGTGAACCTAGTGGGTCTGGCAGGGATCAGTCCGGTGTCAGGTACTATTCTATATTTTCATGAATGATTTGGAAAATGGAGTGGAGAGCATGCTCCTAAAGTTTACAACTGACACCAAGCACTTTGGAGCACAGGATTGAAATTCAAAACACCCTTAACAAATTGGAGACTTGGTCTTCTTGAGCCAAACTCCATGGTTAGGGCTCTCTCTCTACACTGGGCTGAAGTGAAACCCCAGAGCCAAGCACTCCTCCTGGGCAGTGAGCTCCGACCTTGAATGGTCAGATGCTGCTTAGCACTGTCAGAGCAGCTTTTGCTGGGGGATTCTCCCAGCACTTTCCAATAGCGGGAAGGTATGAAATCCCCATTTGACTGCTGGGGACAGAGCCCGAGAGTGGGGAGCAACTTGCCCAAAGTCCCCAGAAAAAGGAAAACAACCAGCCATAGGGGTCCCTGGGGGGCTTAGAGAGTTTTGGGGGGACACAGATACCAGTCTCCATGCTCTAGGGGTCCCAGGGGGGCTTAGGGGGTTAGTGGGGGGCATATATTCCTACATCCAGGCTGGAGGCATCCTGGGAGTCTTAGGGGATTTGTGGGGGCCAAAGATACCTATGTCCAGGCTGTAGTGGTACCAGTGGGTTTTAGGGGTTCGGGTGGGCACAGATACGTATGTCCAGGCTGTATCGGTCCCAGGGGGTGTTAGAGGTTTGATGAGGGGCACAGATATCTACGTCCAGATTGTAGATGTCCCGGGTGGGGGGGGAGTTAGGGGGGTTGTGGGAGTGCAAATACCTATGTCCAGGCTGTAGGGGTTCCTGGGGGCTTAGAGGGTTTTTGAGGGGCACATGTACCTACATGCACACTGGAGCGTCCCAGGGGGCTTATGGAGTCTATATGGAGTACAGATACCAATGTTCTGGCTGTATAGGTCCCTGGGGGGGTTAGGGGGTTTGTGGGGGGCACAGATACCTAAGTTCAGGCTGGAGGGGTCTCTGAGGGTCTTAGGTGTTTGGTGGGGGGCACAGAGATCTAGATCTAGGCTGTAGGGGTTCCTGGGGTGCTCAGGGATTTGGTGGGGGCACAGATACCTACGTCCCAGCTGCAGGGGTCCCAGAGGGGCTTAGGGGGTGTCACGGAGTGTGGTGGAATCTGGCCCTGCACCCCTCTTCCAGGGACACACAGTGACTCAGCCAGGCAGTAAAACAGAAGGTTGTTTTGGCCAACAGGAACGAAGGATACAGCAGGGCTTTTGGGCACAACCAGGACCCGTCAGTCGAGTCCTTCTGGGAGTTCAGGAAGCTTAGCTCCCAGTTTGAGATTCCCTGAATTCCAACAACCCAGCTCCAAACCAAAACTGAACTAACTCCCTCCAGCCAGCCCCTTCCTGTGTCCAGCTTCCCGGGCAAAGGTGCTGACCCTCTCAGCCCTGCCTAGCTCGAGTTACAGGCTTAGGTCCTGTCCCTCACCTAAAGTCACCCCCTGCTCTCCCATCCCCCACACAGACAGTGCCCACTCCATCACAGTAATGCCCAGAGCATTTCCAGCATGGAGCAACAGTGAAACCATGTGGCCACACAGGGTAATGCACAGAGCATCACACCTACGTAGAGGCTGTAGAGATCCCTGGGGGGTTTAGGGGTCATGGGAGGTACAGATATGTACGTCCAGGCTGGAGAGGTTCTGGAGAGGATTAGGGGTTTTTGCGGATGGCAGAGATACCTATCTCCATACTCGAGGGGTCCCTGGGGGGCTTAGGGTTTTTTGGGAGGCACAAATATCTATGTCCAGGTTAGAGTGGTTCCTGGGGGGTTTAGGGAGCTCCTGGGGGACACAGATACCTAGATCCATGCTGTAGGGGTCCCTGGTGGATTAGGGGTTTTCTGGGTGGCAGAGATACATACGTCTAGGCTGTAGGGGTCCCTGGGAGGCTTAGGGGGTTTCCGGGGGGCAGAGATACCTACTTCTAGGCAATACGGCTTCCAGGGGGAATTAGTGTGTTAGGGGGGCACAGATACTTAGGTCCAGGCTGGAGGGTTCTCGGGGGGGGGGCTTAGGCAGTTTGTGTTGGGCACAGATATCTGCATCCAGGCTGGAGGGGTCCCTGGGGGGGCTAAAGGTGTTTCTAGTGGGCACAGATAACTACCAACCAGGCTGGAGGGGTTTCTCAGCTCTTAGGGGCTGTGGGGGGCACAGATACTTCCATCCAGGCTGGAGGATCTCTGGAGGGCTTAACGGGTTCATGTGGGGGCACAGATACCTAAGTCCAGGCTGGATGGGTCCAGGGGGCGCTTATGGGGTTCAGGGAGCACAGATACTTATCTCTAGGCTGTAGGGGTCCCTGGTGGGCTTAGGGGGGTTTGGGGGGCCCCAGATACCTAAGTCCATGCTAAAGGCGTCCCTACAGGTGCTTAGGGTTTCGCGGGGTACACAGACACTTATGTCCAGGCTGGAGGGGTCCAGGAGAGGTTGAGGTTTCTTGGGGGGCACAGATACGAACCTCCAGGCTGTAGGAGTCTCAGGGGGGCTGTGGGGGTACAGATACCTACATCTAGGCTGGAAGGGTCCTGGGGGGTATTGGGGGTTTGTGGAGGGCACAGATACCTAGGTGCAGGCTGTCGGTGTCCCGAGGAGATTAGGCGGTTCACTGGGGGCTCAGATAAATCCAGGCTGGATGTGTCCTGAGGAGCTTAGGGGGTTTGTGGGGTGCTCAGACACCTGTGTCCAGGCTGAAGGGATCCCTGGCGGGTTAGAGGGTTCGTGGGGGTCACAGATAGGGACTTCCAGGCTGAAGGGGTCACTGGGACTTTTAGAGGGTTTGTGGGAGCACAGATACCTACGTCCAGGCTAAAGGGGTAACGGGAGTGCTTAGGGGATCGGGCGGACACAGATACCTACGTCCAGGTCTAGGGGTCCCGAGGGGATTGGGGGTTGAGGGGGAACAGATGCCTGCGTCCTACTGTAGGGGTCCTGGGTGGTTTAGGAGGTTCGTTGGAGTCACAGATACCTACATCCGGGCTGTAGGGGTTCCTGGGGCATTCGGGGATTTCTGGGGTCACAGATACCTACCTGCAGACTGGAAGGGTTTCCAGAGGTCTTAGGAGATTTATGAGGGGCACAGATACCAACATCCTTGCTGTAGGGGTTCCCGCGGGGATTAGGTGGTTTATGGGGGGCACAGATACCAATGTCCTGGCTGTAGATGTTCCTCCACTGTGGCCCCAGGCTGGAAGAGCTCCCACTCCCTTCTATTACCTGGGAGCTGCAGCAGGGACACAGAGCTTCTCTGGTCTCACTCCTTTACCCCTGCCCCGCTGTGGCCCTGACGCCAGAGAAGCTCTGTGCCCCTGCTGCAGCCTCTGGGCCGTAGCTGGAGTGGGAGCTCCTCCAGCCCTGGGGCCACCGTGAGGGAGACTTTTCAGGGGGACCCAATTTGGCTAGGGCCCCCCCCGGGACCCCGACAGCCAGGATGTGGGTTATGTGCGACCCAGCCCCTCTATGCACCCCAGGAACATCTACAGCCAGGACATTGGTATCTGTGTCCCCCGAACCCGCAAAGCCCCCAGGGACCTTTACAGCCAGTATGTTTGGTATCTGTGCCCCCATAAATCTCCTAAGCGCTCCAGGACCCCTCCAGTCTGCATGTAGTATCTGTGACCCCATAATTCTCCTAAGCCCTCTGGGACCCCTCCAGTCTGCACGTAGGTATCTGTGACCCCCAGAAATCCCCGAATGCCCCAGGAACCCCTACAGCCTGGACTTAGGTATCTGTTACTCCAACGAACCTCCTAACCACCCAAGACCCCTCCAGCTATGAAGTAGGTATTTGTTTCCCCCCTCAGCCCCCAATCCCCTCGGACCCCTAGACCCTGGACGTAGGTATCTGTGTCCGCCCCGATCCCTAAGCTCTCCCATTACCCTTTAGCCTGGACTTAGGTATATGTGCTCCCACAACCCCCCTAACGTCCCAGTGACCCCTTCAGCCTGGACGTAATTACCTGTGACCCCCACGAACCCCCTAAGCCCCCAGTGATCCCTACAGCCTGGACACAGGTGTCTGAGCACTGCACGAACCCCCTAACTCCTCGGGACACATCCAGCCTGTATGTATCTGAACCCCCAGTGAACCGCCTAATCTCTCAGGATACCGACAGCCTGGACCTAGATATCTGTGCCCCCCACAAACCCTCTATACCCCCCAGGACCCCTCCAGCTAGATGTAGGTATTTGTACCCCCAACAGCCCCCTGAGACTCCTACAGCCTGGAGGTTCGTATCTGTGCCCCCCATGAAACCCCACCTCCCTTGCCCCCTCCAGCCTGGACATAAGTATCTGTGCACCCCCATGACCCATAAGCACCTGTAGGGACGCCTACAGCATAGACTTAGGTATCTGGGGCCCAAAAACCTCCTAAGCCCACCAGGGACCCCTACAGCCTAGAGATAAGTATCTGTGCCCCTGAACCCATAAGCCCCCCCCCGGATCCCTCCAGCCTGGATTTAGGTATCTGTGCCCCCCCACAATCCCTAGTGCCGAGACACCCCTCCAGCCTGGAGGTAGGTATCTTTGCCGAACACAAACTGCCTAAGCCCCCCGCCACCGGGAACCCTCCAGCCTGGAACTAGGTATCTGTGCCCCCCCACACACTAATTCCCCCTGGACGCCTTTGCCTGGACTTAGATATCGCTGCCCCCCACCCCCCTAAGCCTCCCAGGCACCCCTACAGCCTAGAACGTATGTATCTGTACCCCTCAGAAACCCCCTAATCCCCCCGGGACCCCTACAGCCTGGACCTAGGTATCTGTGCCCCCCAGGAACCCTGTAAACCCTACAGTAACCACTCCAACCAGGACATAGTGATCTGTGCCTCCCAAAAAAACCCTAAGCCTCCCAGGGACCCCTAGAGCCTGGAGATAGGTATCTCTTCTGACCACAAAAATTCCTAATACTCCCCGAACCTCTCCAGCCTGGACGTTCATAGCTGTGACCCCCACACCCCCCTAAGCTCCCCGGGACCCTCCAGCCTGGATATAGGTATCTGTGCCCCCCCGATGACCTAAGCCCCCCCAGAATCCCTATAGCCTGGATGTAGGTATCTGTGTCCCCTACAATACCACTAAGCCCCCCCAGGGACCCCTCCAGGACATACATAGGTATCTGTGCCCCTCACCAAGGTCCTAAACCCCCAGGGATCCCTGTGCTCACCACAACCCCTAAGCCGTCCAGGGACCTCTCCAGCCCGGACGTAGATATTAGTGTGTTCCAGGAAGCCCTTAAGCCCATCAGGACCTATACAGCCTGGACGCAAGTACCTATGCCCCCCACAACCCCCCTAACTCCCCCAGAGTCCCGACCATCCTGGACGTAGGTATCTGTGACCCTACGAACCCCCTTAATCCCCTCAGAATGCCTCCAGGCTGGACGTATCTATCTGTACCTCCCATGACCCCTAAGCCCCCAGGGATCTCTACAGCTTTCTACGTAGGTGTGATGCTCTGTGCATTACCCTGCGTGCCACATGGTGTCACTGTTGTTCCATGCGGGAAATGCTCTGGCATTACTGTGATGAGTAGGGACTGTCTGTGTGGGGGATGGGAGAGCAGCAGGTGACTTTAGGTGAGGGACGGACCTAAGCCTGTAACTTAAGCTAGACAGCAGGGAGGGGGTCAGCACTTTGCCCAGGAAGCTGAACAGAGGTGGGGCTGGCTGGAGGGAGTTAGTTCAGTTTTGGTTTGCAGCTGGGTTGTTGGAATTCAGGGCATCCCAAACTGGGAAACTAAGCTTCCTGAACCCCAGAAGGACTCGATTGAGGGGTCCTGGTTGTGCCCAAAGCTCTGCTGTATCCTTCATTCCTGTTGGCCAAAAAAATCTGTTTTACTGGCTGGCTGAGTCACTGTGTGTCCCAGGAAGAGGGGTGCAGGGCCAGATTCCACCACACTCCGTGACACCCCCTAAGCCCCTCCGGACCCTGCAGACTGGACTTAGGCATCTGTGCCCCCACCAAACCTCTGATCCCCCGAGGGATCCCTACAGCCTGGACTTAGATATCTGTGCCCCCCACGAACCCCCTGAAGCCTGCAGGGAAGCCCTACAGCCTGGACATAAGTATCTGTGCCCCTCAGGAACCCCTAAGCCCAACAGAGACCCCTACAGCCTCAAAATAGGTATCTGTGCCCTCCACACAACTCCTTAATACCCCGAAACCCCCTCCTGCTTAATGTAGATATTTGTGACCTCCAGGAACCCCCTAAGGGCTCCCCAGGACTTCTCCAGCTGACATAGGTTATTCTCCTGCCGCCACAAGCCCCCTAAGATCCAAGTGACCGCATCAGCCTGGTTGTAGGGTGTGTGAACGCCATACAACCCCCCTAAGCTCCCAGGGCTCCCTTCAACTGGGACGTAGGTATCTGTGAACGACAACCCCTTAAGTCCCCCAGGGAGCCCTCCAGACCATACATAGGTTTTTTGCTGTGCCCCTTCACCAAGTCCCTAAACCAACAGGGACCACTACAGCCTGGACGAATATATCTGTGCTCACCACCACCCCTTAAGCCCTCCGGTGGCCCTCTCCAGCCCAGACGTAGGTATTTGTGTCCCCCATGAGGCCCTAATCCCAACCGGAATGGCTCCAGCCTGGAGGTGCGATCTGTGGTCCCTCCCACGAACCCCTAAGCCCCCCAGGGATCTTCTACAGCCTGTACAAGATGTAAAAGCAACAAGACTCCTGTGGCACCTTATAGACTAACAGACGTTTTTGGAGCATGAGCTTTCATGGTGAATACCCACTTCATCAGATGCATGACAAACCTACCTAGGTGTGCTACTCTGTGCATTTCCTGTGTGGCACAGGTGTCACTTTTTCTTTTATGAGAGAATGCTCTGTGCATTCCCTGTCTGGCCACACAGTGTCACTGTTGCTCCATGCAGGAATTGAGAGTGCTTACCCTGCATGCCACAAGATGTCACTGTTGCAACCATGCAGCAAATGTTGTGTGCATTACCCTGCATGGCCACGGTGTCACTGTTGCTCCATTCGGGAAATGCTCTGGGTATTACCCTGCATGGCCACACGGTGTCACTTTGCTCCATGCGGAAATGCTCTGGCCATTCTGTGATGGGTGGGGACTGTCTGGTGTGGGGGATGAGATCAGAGGGTGACTTTAAGTGGAGGGACAGACCTAAGCCTGTAACCTCGCGCTAGGCAGGAGGGTAGGGGTAAGCCCCTTTACCCTGGAGCTGGACCAAGGAAGGGGCTGGCTGGAGGGAGTTAGTCAGTTTTGGTTTGGAGCTGGCTTGTTGGAATTCAGGGAATCCCAACTGGGAACTAACTTCCTGAACCCCTAGAAGGACTCGATTGACGGGTCTGGTTGTGCCCAAACCTCTGCTTATCCTCGTTCTTTGGCCAAAAAAAACCTCCTGTTTTACTGGCTGGCTGAGTCACTGTGTGTCCCAGGAAGAGGGGTGCAGGCGGGATTCCACCACACACTGTGACACCCCCTAAGCCCTCCAGAAACCCCTGCAGCCTTGACGTATGTATTTGTGCCCCCCACCAAACTCCTGAGCTCCCCTCGCCCCCTACAGCCTGGACCTAGATTCTGTGCCCCACACAAAACCTAAGCCCCCCAGGAAACCCCTTCAGACCTGAAACGTTGGTGAAACCCTTCTGGTAGGCTGAATTGATAGCAGCAAGGACTGGGTTCAATACATAGGGTCCCTTCCCTACAACGTAATGCCAAACCAGCTCGAGCCCGCACCCAGTGACATGGGAAAATTTTACATACGCACCCCTAGGTGCCTCAAAGAGGCAATACTTTCTCTCTCGCAAGCACAGAGTCTGGGTGTAGAAGAAAAATGTTTAATAACGTGAGATAAACAACAGAGCATTAAATTGGGAAAACACCTCAACTAGGCCGCGTCCTTTTCCTGGGCTCTTGAGTCTATGCAATCCCCAAATCACCCGAAGACTCCAAGTCCAATACCCAATGTTTTCAAAGTCCAGCAACCCCAAAATCACCCACAGTCCCGTAGCCCAGAGTTCAAGAGTCTATCTGCAGGGTTTTTTCCCCCCTGCCAGCCTGAGTAGAAGGGGCAACTTACGTGGTCCACTGCCAATTGCTCTGCCTCTCCATGGGATTCTGCTTTTGCCTTCCCCACAAACTGCTCAGATCGGTCCACCAGCTGCTCTGCCAGCCGACCTGTGTTCTGCTACAGCTGTCCCCCGAACTGCTAGACTCACCTCACTCCGGTGGGCCACTCCCACAACTGCTCCTGTCTGCCAACTACTGTGCTCTGCAATACAGTTTGAGAGTCCCCCAAAAGCTAACAAAATCTTTCAGTGATTTCAGCTCAAGAACCTAGAACTTCAACTCTTAAGAGAATCAAAAAACACACTGCTATTCAACTGTTAAAAGAAAAAAAGGTGCAATTGGTACTCTAGCTCACCAAGGAGCCACTCCCTTGTCTAATGAGTGCCACTAAATTAGTGGGTGAGAATCACTGTCTCAAAGCAGTTTTCACAGTTCCTCATCCACACAAATCAGAGTGACAACACTCCACATCTCATGCCTCAACAACAAATAAACAGGATACCACAGCTGTCAAGCAACCATCCCAGGCTGCCGTGGCCTCTCAGGCGGAGTGGTGTGCCTATGCAAACACGATCAGCTCCTGAAATTCTTTCCACACTCGCCATAATTCACCACCCGATGTTCAGGGTAGAGTTCATCCTGCTTCTGCTACATAGGTATCTGTGTCCCCCCCACCAAACCCCTTAATCCCACCGGGCCCCATCCATCCTAGATAAAAGGTATCTGTGCTCCCCACAAACCTCTAAGCCCCCAGGGAACCCACAACCCCAGATGTAGGCATTGTATGCCCGCAAACCCCCTAAGACCCACAGGACCCCTCCAGCCTGTAGGTAGGTATCTGTGACCCCCGAGACACACAAAGACCCTTGGGACCCTACAGCATGGATGTTTGTATCTGTGATCCCACAAACCGCCTAAGCTACCCAGGGCCCCCTACAATCGGGACATAGGTATCTGTTCCCCCCCAACACACCTAATCCCCCCTAGAACCCCTCCAGCCTAGAGTAGGTACTCTGACCCCATGAATCTCCTAAGCCATGACGGGACCCCTCCAGCATGGACATAGGTATCTGTGCCCCCACAGTCCTCCTAAGACCCCCAAAACCCTCCAGCCTAGACGCATGTATCTCTGCCCCTCCATACACTCCTAGGCCCATGATGACCTCTCCCGCCTCAACATAGTGTAACTGTGCCCTCACAACCCCCTAAAGCCCTGCGAATGCCTCTACCCTAGATGCAGGTATCTGTGCCAACACGAACCCCCTAAGGCCCCCAGGATCCCTCTTGCCTGGAATGAAGGTATCTGTGCCTCCCACAACCCCTAAGCTCCCCCCGCGGATCCTATACCCTAGACATAGGTATCTGTGCACCCTCAAGAAACCACTGATCCTCCCGAGACCCCTACAGCATGGACGTAGGTATCTGTACCCAAATGCCCCAAAGGTAACCCTGGGACCCCTACAGCCTCGAATAGGTGTCCTGTGCCCCCCCCCACATCTCCCTAATACCCCCAGAACCCTTCCAGCCTGGATGTGGATATTTGTGACCTCCAGGAACCCATAAGCCTCCCCAGACTTCTTCAGCCTGGACATAGGTATCTCTGCCCCCCACAAGCCCCCTAAGACAAATAGGGGCCCCACAAGCCTGTTTGTAGTGTGTGTATGCCGCACAAACAACCCTAAGCTCCCCAGGGCCCACTCCAACAGGGACATAGGTATCTGCACAATCACAACCCCTTAAGTCCCTCGGAACCCCTCCAGACCATAC